>NW_024610099.1:0-124999 GCF_016920785.2 Ixodes scapularis | reverse complement strand
AAATGTGCAACGGGATGCTACAAACACCAAAACATCACTCATACAGCGATATCTCGAACGGATGACCGTATTTTTCAAAAAAAGGAGACGCATTCGGCAGGAATGTTGAGGCCATATTTTTCCCAGAAGGAGAGGGAACGGCCTCGCGTTTTCTCCGCCTCGCGGCCTTGGGGGAGTGAAGCGAAGAGAGGAGGAAACACGGTAAATTGACGTCACGCGCCTCGTCGGCCTGGTTCAATCTCGACCTCTTTTTTCCAAAAATACGGCCGTCCATTCGAGATATCGCCTGGCAAGTAGTATTGTAGGGATTGTAGCGTTCCGCCTACATCTCCGGAATTGTTTTTCTGAAATCTAAATTTCGGTTCACCATCCCTTTAACGCGTGTGGGGACTTGAAAAGCGAAAAGTTAGTCCTCGGCGAACTGCATAATCGGTCTTTTAGTGCCTATTTGGAGTTTCGCGAGTTAAAGAGCGCAAAGGTGTGACTTCGTAGACTATCTAAGCAAATGGCATACCTTTTTCTATGAAACCTCCTGCGTGAACACAAGGGGGGTGTTGCGGAAAATTACCGATGTTTACGTATGCGTAATTTATTAGCGCGCATGGATTACTCGTTAAATGAAGTGTTTTTGTGAGGTGATACCAGCAGGTGTTTTTGCATTTTGTCTGCACAACTATGTCCGATTCACGTAAGTTTATACACAAAATAAAATATGCACTCTACAGTCCGAACAGTCCACGTTCGTGCAAAAAATAGACCGTGCTTTCGTAAGTGGAAAACATAATTGTCACAGCACCAGAGATATGGAATTTTTACGTAGATAGGTACTGAGCACGTCTATGAATTATTCTCTGGTGTTGTTTTTTTATAAAACGCTTTTTTCATGTCACACTACGCTCCAGCGATTGTAAAGATTAGAATACTGGCCTTCCAGAATAATTTTTGGGGTTCCTCGGCTTCTCCGTATTTCGCACCCTAAAAAGTTTTTCTAAGCATTCCCTAAAAAAGGTTTCTTAAGCACCTTTTCGATGCGAAAGAGGTCTCCACCGCCCAGCTGCCTTTCTAGTGCGCCAAGTGCGATGGTTTTTGAGGCGGAACCATTCTTTACGAGCTGAAAGAATCCTTTGGGCGTCAAAGACCTTTTCAAACGCAGATTATTTTTTAAAGTGTAGATGAACGCACAGAAACAAATTCAAAGGGTTGCCGGTAAAAGTATTACCTCTGCTCATAGACGACGAGATGCAGATACGTTCTTACGACTGTCATGATTGGTGAGGAAGGGAAACAAATCAATGCGGAGCGCAAGTTCGTCTGCTTCTTTTGCAGGGGTTGTGGTGACGTCAGAACGCCGAGCTCTGATTGACTCTGACTGAAGGATATCGGGTAGACCTCAAAGCAAGCTGCTTTGAGGTCTATCCACTGTCCGTCAGTAAATAGAAACTATGAACAACAAAACGGATATGTTGTCTCGTTGCCTTATTGCCGTTCCCTTATTGGCGTCACCGGGCGTTGCATTATGGGACGTCTCCCATAATGACGTCACACATAACGTCACGTGCGGCCCGCGCGTTGCATAAGGGACGTTTCTTATAATGACGTCACACATGACGTCACGTGTCATCCGCGCGTAGCATTATAAGACACTTCCCATAATGACGTCACACGAGTGACGTCACGAGGGTCACTAGGGTAAAGAGTGACGTTTCGACTAGGGTCAAGAGTGACGAGATGAGGATGGAGGAGGAGAGGCTGGAGGGGAGAACTGCGAGGAGGGAGGAAAAGAGTGGAGGCGAAGGAGGGAGAGGGGGGAGGAGGACAAGGAGGTGAGGAGGAAGAAAGGGGGAAAAGGAGGGAGGAGGAGGGGGAAGAGGGGGAGTGTCACGATCCTCATGACAATGATTCCGCCGCGGCCGCGATCGAAGACGAAGAAGATTTGGAAGAGAACGAGGTGGGGAGCGCGCGACCGAGCAGGCAATTGGAAGCGAAGCACGGACCGCGACGGTCGGCCTGCAGATCGCTCAAGAGCTGCCACGGTCAGCGGAACGCTGAGTCTAGCGGTCTGGTCGACGGAACCTTCGCCGGACTCCGACACCTGGGACTGCCATGCACAGCTCCCGGCCAAGTCTGCGCTACGACCTCCAACCATCGAGGCGAAGACAACCGCCTTCACGAGGACAGGCCACGGAGGACTCGTGAGCGAGATTCACCTGATGTGTCTATGACTTGACGGAACTTTGATTAGTGTTGAGACGCGTGTAGAGATTTCTTTATTGTACTCTTCTTTTTTTGGTAATTCTCTCTTTCTTTTCTGACGGTTTACTTTTATCTTTCTTTCTCATTATAGTTCTTCCGCTCGCTTAAATAATATAACGTATTTCTCATTCCCGAAACTCTCATGGTCTTTGTCTTCCTCTTCTGCCAACGGGCGGTGACAGGGAGATGATGAGAAAGGAGGAGGTGCGGAGGAAGAAAGAGGAGAGAAGGAGGAGGGGGAGGATTAGAGAGGGAGGAGGGAAGGGAGGGGAGGAGGGAAGGGAGGGGGAAGAGGGAGGTGGGGGAGGAGGCGGAAGGGGAGGAGGGGGAGGAGGAGAGGAGGAAGAGGGAGGAGGAGGAGAGGAGAAGGAGGGGAGGGGCCAGCTACCCGTTCTGCAGGCAAGTAATTATTACTTGCCTGTTCAGATTATTAGCACGGTATATCGCAAAATCAAACTACCCCAAGAGAAGAGCAGGAGGAAGAAGAAAGGAGGGGAGGAGGAGGAGAAGAGGACGAGAGAAGGAATACGGGAGGAGGAGAGGAGGAAAAGGGGACGAGAGGCTATGGAGAGGGGGAGTGGCATACCTTCCCCTTGGAACCCTCTTCTCGTCCTCCTCAAGATCAGGGCTCTGATTTGCCATTACAGAGAGTTGTAAACGTAGTTAATTTTTTTTTATTTCAAACTTTTTTCTTTTTATGGCGAAATTCTTACCTTAATGAACGTTATACGGCCACCTTTGTACAAAATCTTAGCTCAATGCGTTCGCGAACCGATTTGTGCGGTCCCCTTCAAACAGCCACCGATCATTTTGCTTCACGCTACAACATCAGAAAAATTTGGCCTCCTCTCATTCTCCCCCAACACTCCTTCCCTTATCGCGCGGGAACAGACGCGGCGCCAGAAACGAAAGAACGATTCTTGGAATCGTTCTTTTATTTTTGACACAGGGCAAGGCTAAAATCATTACACTCTGTTTTTTGTTCAATCATTACGTTTAACTAAAACCCCAGCCGATCGAAAAGGTACAAATACCGGGCAGCGAACTGGTACACTGCGACTGTATAAGCTCCCCAACACCGCAATAAGAGGGTTAAAACAACCACATTTTTTTGTATATATATTTTGGGGGCGTAATATACAATCATCAGCCAAATGCAGAGTGTGTAATTTAATGCCAAGACCGCCACAAGTTGGTTGGGGGTAGCGGTCGACCGCATGGCCGATCTAGTGAGTCTAGATAAAGATACACACTCCAAAGAGCGGTTTTTTTGATTGGCAGAATCTTACAATTATCAAACAAAAATACTAATCCAGCTTAATTTCTAGTTATGAGTAAATTGACAGTGTCTGGTGCTTCTATACCTCGCTCATCCTCTAAGCTGATAGTGCGGAGGAAGGTATACATGCTGGTTGAATCAGTCATACGTCTATCTTTACCATGCAGTGAGCACGAAGAAAAAGAGGTCACGTGATTAAACGTAGGCAGTTGATTGGTAGTGTGGGTGTGTCGCTCTCACCTCACTGTCAACATAAGTGTTAACGGAGTATAGTGTCCAGAAGGAAGAATTAAAATTAAAGATTAAAAGAACAGTGCGCACAAAGACAATCATTGCTGCTTCAAAAAAGGCGAGCTCTTTCAATCACTTCCTCGGGGCATTCAGAAGTGAAAAACTCATTATCCCCTGTGAAGAATACCTTTTCACAAATGAAATAGTTTAAAAGAAGCGTATCTGCGTCATGTTCTTGCGAAATGTCACCTTCCTGCCATGAAACCTTTTCTTTCTAGTTCTGATTTCAGCATTGATTTCTGCCGACCTGTTTAGCTGCTGGCCTTTCAATTCGGCGTTTTCTGCGCTCCTTGCATGCTGTAAATTACAATTTTTACGGCCGATGTCAGGTTCGGCTGTCCAGGACTCCCAGAGGAACCATTCTCCGTAATATGAAACAGACGTGGCCCCCGACAAAAAACTTTCCTGGATCGAAGAACTGCTACACCGTACCAGGCCGAAAATACGTTCCCGTACGAAAATGTCAGATATGGGCCTGATATATTTTATATACGGACAGATATGATAATATAAGCAGTCAAATAGGGCTGTATTTCGCCAGATCTGGGAGCTAATACGGCCGTATTTCGCCAAATAGGTGGGCACATACTACCAGATCTGGCCGTATAAGTGCGTAAATACGTTCATATATCGCCATATACGCGTGCAAATATAACACCTGATAATGATATATGGGCCCGTTTCAGTCGTGCAAGCAACAAGTTATGTGTACTCGCTAAGACACCAGTTGATTGATCTATATTGCATGAGTCTCATGTAATTGGTTAACTATTGTCAACATCCTTAAAGTTAAGTTATTCCAGGAATTTAGACCAATTAATCAATTGCGAAATTTGAAGATTGAAAGACAAATGAAATTTGGTTCTATGTCTGATGTGTGACAATATGACGAAGTGCGATCAGAACGCGAGTTAATCAAATAATGGATTTTAGTCGCAGCTCTAAGGCACCCGTTTCCGAGTGAAGCGGTGTTGGCGTCGCCATCGGTGTAACCACCCCGCTAAATTTAGCGAGAAATTGAATTTGTACGTATGTCACGTGACGTCAATTTTCCCGCGAAATCTGGCAGTGAAACTAATTTTTTTATGTTTCCCCGCTAAATTGAGCGGGCAAACACGAACCGTTAGCTTACTCAAGATGCAAGACGCTACTTCGCCGTCCCGAATCCTTTTCCCTTCGAACGGAAGCCGTTGCGCCCGGAGTACAATACGCAGCTCTTTCAAAACGGTTCGCGCAGCATCGCATAAGTTCGTTTGCGAGCGTCGGCAATTCATCGTGTGTTGAAGGTCGGAAGATGTGCTGTCCGTAGGTGTCTTTTATGTGTAACTCGTTCGTAAAAAAATTGGAAACAGTGTACACATGATTTTAAATTTATTGGTAAAAATATGTATATACATATTTATTTATCTATTTATTTGTCAACATCATGCACAAAAATAGTCGGGTTTATTTTTTCATTTAAAATTATAATGTCGGTTATACAGCGTAAAACATAGTCTTTTGAAACTCGTATCGTTTTGAGTTCAAAAGCTGGGCTTAATAGAGCTGTATGTTCACTCGGTATTGACAGCACGATTTGCCTAAAACACGCGTAGCATCTACCCAGATGCTACGCGTGTTTTAGGCAAATCGTGTCTCCGGTTAGGGTCACGTGACTACAGTCTAGAATCTGGTGACAAAGCAGGACATCGCACCTGCCTGGCACCCAAGGCCACACTTAGCATTCACAGCACTGTCAACCCTCGTTACAAGTGACACATCCCCTTGTTGTGGCCCCATAAGATAAGCCTTTTGTTCGTGAAACCCCGTTTTGGCCTCTCCTTCGATCCTTTTCTCTCCCTCCCTAAGCTGAAAGCGTTGTAAAAGGTAAGTGGTCACGTGGTTTGACGGATGACGCATTAGCCGTTGCCGATCTCGAAATGCGTTTAGCCGGACCTAGTTTGGCGTGTGAATTTTCCCTCTGTGGCCGCTGCATCTGTCCGCTTTTGCAAGCGATTTCTTCAAAGAAGCCCAAGAATATTTTGTGATGCGTTTAGTGTTCGGTTCTACAAACGACAGCTTGTGCTACATTGTGTTGAATCTTCACGGGCACCTTCTCGTTTCTGTGTTCGAGTGGTGGTTTTGCCGTGGCCGTGTCGACATCTCCCTCAAATACCACCTTTCAAGTCGCGTCTCGTCAACGTAAGTGCGCTGCAACCTATTTCGTGACAATTGATCGTTTTTCCTAAATGTATTCTTCCAGATTACCTTTAGATTTAGGCCGTGTCTCTCTCCTGGCAGCCGGGAGAATCATTGTGCAGAATGTTTCGGCATTGGTGCGATTGTGCTACAAGCAGAAAGTTTCGATATGCCGCCGACAAAGTTTTGACGTGTCGCCAAAAAGCAACAGCATCACAGGCTCTTAATTACGTGTTCCAAAATTTGACGAGCGGCTTTACGAGTCGCTTGTAGAAAGATTGTTATGATTTTCCGAAATACTGGAAAACAATGCTAGGTTACCGTCATAATCTAAACCGTGAGATGAGGATAAATCAAATAACGGAAAACTCTCATTGACTAAGCTTAATATTATGATGTTTCCTAACCGGCATGCCAACATACTTTCGCTCCTTGCAAGGGTTAGCGTCTCGCGGACGGCACAAACCGATCCCCTGACGGCGGCGCCTCGGCGAGCTTGCACACGGAGCCGCCGCCGACCGATCGCCGTTATCGGCGTTATGTAACGATAGGCACAGGACATCTACTCCACGAATGGGCGAAAGCCGATGAAAAGGAGTGCACGAACGTAAACAACGGTCGAAAAGTGGCGTTGCTCGCCACTATGAGATGCGTGCCGCAAACTCGGTCATCCGAGGGCGTATCCCCCTCCTCCCGCTCGTACTTTCTCTAACTTGACGGATGTCTCGCGGTTCATGCCGACGATAACGATCGTCAGGATACCGGGTAATTGCTACAGCCGAGCGCGGCACAGTTTACCATTGCTCCCGCTGTGGAGGGTCGAAGAGTCAACTACCAGCACGGTGGATACCGTTTCTTTTTTATTCTTGCAGATTTGTTTTAAAAGAAGCCGTGACCGCTACACTTATGCCGTTTGTGCGCGAGTGACACGCCCAGGGGGACGTTATGTAGTTTGCTAATCTTTGCGATTAGTCGGCGAATTAATTAAAATTCAATAATTAACTTTTTAATTAGTGAAAATAGACATATGGTTTCAGTTAGAAACTTGCTGAGCGTCGTCCAAGACCCCTAAACCAGTAATTTTTGGAAAGACTGAGCGCGTGTGAAGCGCAGTAGTGCGCTGAAGTTACCACTCGTGGACCAGGTACAAGGCTGGGGCTAGATAACAAATAGAAAAATTGCGCGGGCGCCTTACCGAAGCCGCTAGCCTTGTACCTGTTCCACGATTGGTAACTTTAGTGCGCTTCTCACGCGCTGAAATACTGAAAATGACTGATTTAGGGATTTTGGACGACGCCCCGCTAGCTGCTTATTGGAACCGCATGTCTATTTTCACTAATTGAGAAGTTCATTAGTGAATTTTAATTAATTAGCAGAGTAATCGCAAAGCTTAGCGCCCAGGTAATGTTCCCCTGGGCATATAACTCACTCGCAGAAGCCGCATAAGTGTAGCTTTCATGACTTTTTTTTTAAACAAATCTGCAAGAATAAAAAACAACAACAAAAAAAAACTCCCTGATATGGGAGGCAGATATACCCCTATTTGGCAGACCCAGATATGGATATATAAAAAATTGGGCAGATCTGGCTATATAAGGCTTATATAAACTGATGTGCTTGATATGGCCAGATCTGCCCAATTTTTTATATATCCATATTTGTGTTTTTTTATATAAGTCCAGATATGCCATTTTTGTAAGGGTTGCCACCTCCTTTTTCTAGACAGAATGTATTACTCGAACTGGAGGCTTTCGGCCCAAACTACTGTCAAAGCAGTGCGCTCTCTAAAGGAACATTCGATTATACATAAGTCACGACCAAGACGGGCTTCAATATTGTTTAGCCTGACCTTATTCCGCGAGAACATTAAGTTCGAGAGACTTTGAAATGCCATGACTTGAGGTGATACGTTTTCCAAATAAAATATACGATCCGAAGTTGCTAAATTCTAGCCATAAATCTTGGGACCACTTTTTTACTTTTTTATTGATTATGTCTTATATTGATTGAAATGTAAATACATCTTTATGCATCTAGCAAAATATGACTTTTTTTACCACCCATGTTTCAAGGGTCGACAGGGCTGGCACGTCCCTTTCATTAAGCTATGTGCTCCTTATCATCGAGCGGTGATATGAATGAGCATGTCCAACATAACTTTTTATTTGGGAACATTGTGTTATCAGTTTGAGCTACATCTGTATGTGTCCGACAAGGGAAAGGTAACTGTTAGCTTAAATTGATGGTAACAAAGCAGAACTTTCCCGAAAAGCGAATAAAATAAAAAGCGAAGAACAATGAGAACGTTTGTATAATTTTATATATCCCGTATGCGAAATAAAAAGAAAAGTTGTGCCTTTATTTTTAAAGTGAACCAAATAAAGGTTTTAAATATCCACAATTAGTCTGGTTATTTACTAGATGCTTGAGGAAAATAAACTGACTGCATGCTCCACACGTGCCACGTTGAGTTGGGCACAACTTAAAACGTAAGATAATGATCTGCAACATGTTTTACACCATTACTGCGAGTCTCCTCGCCGTGTGGTTTTATTTACTACCAAACTATGCAAGCAAGACCGTCGAAAAGTCGAATTATTGTATGACCCGTTTTGACAGTGCCCTGGAATAGGACGTGTTTGAGTAGACCCCCTGTGCTTTTGGTGTATCTTATTTACGTGTATAGTAGATACTGCGAGCCATTTAAGGCACATGTAAAGGGGTTAGATACAAATATGCAGAAAAACAAATGCTGTAGTATACGCAAACATTCGGTGGCAGCGAAGTGACCTTCAGAATGTTGGGCGGCTTTTAAAACAAGTGTCGTTAACTGCAGTCTCCCGCGTCGTTTGAATGTCTTCATGATGTAAAGGAAACTGTAAAGGAAACTTGAAAACAATGTAAAAGGGACAAAAGAAAGTGGACAGACAGTGTCTTAAACAAAATAGAGGGGACAAAGAAAGCGGACAGATTCGTTTTTGTCCCTTCGTCTTTGCCTTCAAGCTTCCTTTCCAGTCTCAGACATTAAATTTCATGATTTATACGCATCAGCTTGTCTTATCTTTTACCCGTTTTTCGTTTAAATGTTCCCGCACCAATCAAATGACGTCCAAGGGTATACGAAGATGCACGCGTCTCCGAAAAAATATTCAGGTACACGCTCCCGATACAAGTAAGTGTAATTCAGTACACAACATAATTTAATGCTTCTTTGTTAACGGGACATTGAGAAAGTATTTAAGCTCGCCGAGGTTTTTTTATTTGAACATGACCTATAAGAGCCCAACTAGCCAAAGCACAATTTGCGGCACGAAATTTGTTTCCTTTTCCGCCTAAAGGAGCCAGTCGAGAATTCGCCGGTTTCAGTCGCGTTCACCCTCTTTTTCATTGTCGTGCCGTTCTAACTACGTGTACCCAGACTTATACACGTTACTAAAAAAAAGTAAAGAATGACATTTACAATTATTCATGGCTAAATGTGCCTAATTACAGTTACAATTACACTTCCATAAAAGTAAGTGACCGTTACTTCTAGAAGTAATATGTTACTTTAGCGGCGTAGCTTTCAAACTTACTGTCCAGGGGTAAGAAACAAGACATAAGCGTTATGGAAGCGTGTATTGTTATCGCAACTCACACTTTTTGGGAACTTGAGCAACATCTCGCTTTCAAGAAGTCTCATCGGCCATCTGCCTCGTTTCTATGGGAACATATCGTCTGCCGCACTAAACACCTTTTCAATCCACCTTTTTCCAAATAGGTGCTGCCACCTGAACTCGCGACTGAGTGGCTAAAAAAGGCTCGAGGTGCACCTAAGCACTTCTTATGAGTTGTGAATGCGAAAGCATGCGCGCGCTATTCTGCTCCCTTATTTCGTCTGCTGCGTGCTTGCGTCGACGGTCGAACGCGCGCTCGACCGTCGACGCGCTCATTTTGGGCGTGAGAGTGGAACCGCTGCCTCGCGGACACGCAGCGCCATGGGGTGGCGGTCGTTGAAACTGACGCGCAGTGGCGAATGGGATCCTCGTCGACGCGCGCCAGCCAGTGGGACCGAAGCCGAAATCCATCAGCTTTACTCCGCTCCTTTGGGATCGGGGAAACTAGGTGCCGTTCGGCTAAGCTTTTCGCGTGGTTTCATAGCTGGGAGCTGGCTTCACTTGGAGAAAGGATTTAAGGTGCCGTTTGGGCGGCTTCAAGGCTGATGACGTCGGCTCGCTCTATGGGGCAGTTAATACTTTCGCATTAAAAGAACCCGTTCGTAAGGCGTATCCTACCCGCTTGACACCCAAAACGTACCAGCTAGATCCTGTTGGCCCATTGAGACGCTGTGTTCTGACTCCGGCTCCACCAAACTTTGCTTCTCTCCCCATTGTAGATTATCTTGGTCCCTGAACTTGATACAAAGAAGTCATCTCTAGCTCTCTCTTCCAGAAGGAAGGAAGAAAAGATTGAAGGTACAAAGAGAAAAAGCGCGCACAGATCTGTTACACCAGCTCGTGTGCACTTCGACTTTTTTTTGTATTTGTTTTTCCTTGGAAGGAAATACTTTGAACTCCGCAGTTTACCTGATATTGTTTGCATGGAGAGTTCGGTTTTTGTATCAGTGTGCTTCTCACTTCGTTGTAGGCAAGCAAGCTGACACGTTACAGTTTGCAAACAACCAAACCACAATTTTTTTTTTAGATTGAGGTTTTAGGTGACGTTAAGAAATGGTTTGAGCATCTAAAGAAGGCGAATCCTTGCGTTTCGTAAATGCAGGTGACAGTGTGATTCCCATAGAGCTCACCCTTACAAATAAACAAAAATACAATTTTTATGTCAAGATTTGACATTCTCGTATATTTTTCTCGGCGATGAAAACAAAACATGTAACGAATTACAATCATTCCCTTACGTATAAAAAAGTAAGGAAATTACTTCAGAATTGCTTTCTGAAATATGTAAATATTTCCTTACAAAATTACTGATAAATCTAAAGGATTACAATTACTTTCGTTACTTGTAACGGATCACGTACAAGTCTGGGTGTACCTAATACATTCAAAGCCGGGGGTCATCTAAGTCATACACTCAATGTTACAAATAAAAACAAATAACTATACAAACCTCATTTTTGTGGTTTCTAAAAAGCTGCATATACGTTGATAATGAAAACAAATGTTGCACAGATCACCGAAAATACATGTACACGTCAATTTTAACATGGCGATGTACCACGGGCATGCCGAGGGCTGGACGACGCGATGGCGGTGCACAACACACGAACGTTGCGACGGACGTGGGGCCACTAGAACTTCGGAACCGTCGTTTGTCGTTCCCGGAAGGGATATAAGTGCGAAACAATCGCACGACAAATGTTGCACCAATTTCGTCGTCTGCATGAGACGCCGGAGAAGCGAAAAAAAAAAAGGACTCGGTCAGGTGTAGCTATATGACTTCCAGCCTTGAGATTCCGTGCTCGTGTTTTGGTTTCGGTTTTGAGCAGTTGCACTTTTTTTTCAAATTTGTCAAAAATGTACCTTACTCTAATATGCAATGGGTAGTCTCCGAACCAGGGACTCAAACCGCAACGGTAAGCGAATCCGAAAACCTTTTACGAACGAAATTTTTTCAGTAACCGGAACCGGAACAAAACCGTTATTTGAAGTTCATGAAATCCGTAACCGTAGCCGCAAATTATTTACTGGCTACCGATATAAACCGATATTAAGCGAAAAATAAAAATATTAGTTTTTCTCAAGAATGACCTCGAGGAGGGATCTTGAAATCTTGTGGTCATTTCACATGGTGCATCTTTTAATACATTTCCGTTCAATTTAAATTTAAAATTAAGACTACTTAGTTGAAATCACGATGAATACTCTCTATATTCGAGAAAGCTCGACTAGGTTTCGAGTTCTATGCACGTACGCGACGGGCTGGCTCAGGTGGCTTTGAATTGGATGGTGATGATTAATTTATCAAGTCAAACATTCCAACTTTATTAAGGGCAGCACTGTTGGGTTTATTTGGTAATATAACAAGAATAAATTATGTTATCACCTGACTGTAAATCTTTATAAAATAAAACATCCGTAAAAATATATTTCTTTAAATGTAGTCAACAAGTCTTCGAGCTAAAAACGTGCGCAACTTTTGACCAATAAGAAGTACTAGTGGCGTGGCCAGGAAAATGTTGGGGGGGGGGGGGGGGGTATTTTCATGACCGATAGTGGGGTAGGGGGGGGGGGGGCGGTTGCCCTACCTTCGCGTGTAGTTGTAACCCAGCTGACTGGAACAATTCGGTAGTCATTCAATATTTGTCTTGTTTTACTAACAAAAAAAAGTTATAATTCCCGGGGGGGGGGGGGGGGGGGGGGTTGCGCCCCAAACCACCCCCTGCCTACGCCGCAGAGAAGTAGGGGTGTCTCAAATGATTTAGAAAGTAGACTATTTTATATTTTATAAATTTAGTGCCAGTGTTCGCGCAATATTAAAAGAAAATGGTACTTTTAATGCTTTCGTTAGTAATCTAAACTAGTGACGCAACACACCCAAGAAATACTACTATTTCTCCGCCAGGAGGTGTAGTTTTCAAATTTTCGCGCATGCGCACACAAGTCGAACTTTAATCGAACTTTTATCGATCATCACTTAAAATTAAAAAAAAAAAAAGTCGAGCTTGGTCGAACTTGAATTTGGTGAGGTTCGCGACATCCCTACAGGGAAGTGCTAAGAAATTCTTCAGTTCTTGTGATTGTGAATGTCCCGTTGTTGGATATCTGGGACTACTTTAAACTGCTTATCACAAAGCGGCTGTCTAGCATGGTATTCCAAGGTAAACATAAACAAGTAAAGGCGGACCTTCCTGTGGCCGAGATAAGATTTTGTTTACCAGCTTCTTGTGCATATTTCAATGAGCACGAATGAGCAGCTTGTCTTTTAAGTTTCTCTTGGCGGAAAATTGAAAAAATTATGTCGAAAACCGGACGCAAGTTAGTTCGGTGTGTGTGTTCAGACCGTATTGCGCCAAAAAAGAATGCAAAAAAAACACCGCATCTTGTTTTATTTGGCCTTTGTGGAGAAAGTTACGTGGCCCTGCCAGACGGCCCAGTGGAAACTTATGTACACGTGAAACATTCAGCAAAGTGAGACGCAAACAAAGCAACCGAGGAATCTAATAGTTTCGTATTTTTAGTACACAGGAGAGAGTGCGTGGGAAGAAACAGCATATTTTCGTCAACTCCGCGGTTTCTCCGTGAGTGTTCGAGCTGGCCTAGGCAAACCTACGCTGCCTGTCGGACGTAGTTGAAGGAGTGTGCGAAGGACTGTGCCACTCGTGCTCGATCGTGCCCGGAAAAAAGCGAGCGGTGCGTTTCCGACGAAGAGTACAGATTTCGTGATTGTGACAAAGCCGTCGCAATCTGTAATACGATTGTGCCACTCGTTCCCCGCAAAAATAAAGCGGCATGTTTTCAACGACGAGTCAAGATCTCGTGATTGTGACAAACGTCGACCTACCGCGCGGTGATCTCGTGAATGATATTCACATGGACGCAGGTGCAGACGCGCACGTCAAAAACTCTATTTCAGATTCTAGAATCCAGTTCCAAGGTAAAAAACCAAGTTTCGCGTCCTACTTGTTACGATTGCGCGAGACATATCGCATTTATTCGAAATGTTTTGTTTGAACAGACACACAGAAGCGCTGTTGTTTTTGACAACATGGTTGAGCATAAAAATAGAAAGGACGGAACCAATGCTGTTTCGCGTTTTGCTTTAATCGTGTCACGAACAGACGCTTTATTGAAAGCTGAAAAAAAAAATCTTTCTCTCAAACTTCGAAAATTGACGTGTCTCAAATTAAAGTGAAACCAAACCTCAGGTTCGGTTCCAAGCGAAAAGCACTCCCATTCTAAGCCCCAAGGTCCTCCACGGACATAATCTCAAAACTTACGAATTGTTTTCATCTTTTTTTTTCTTTTTTAGTTTGTCCGTGGGTTGTTGCTGGAGTTTGCTGAAGACTCTGACATAAACCGCCTGCTCACAAACTCGCATGCACACAAAAATTAACGTCAGCAAGTCATCCTAATCAAAGAAAAAGAAAAAAAGAGATTATTTTATGTATTAAACATTTTATTCAGTACCAATTAAGTTGGCCTAGCTTATTAAAGCCTGCCTTCAAGCTAAAATAAAAAGTTTATTTCGGCGAACATTAATTAATATTTTTATCAATCCTTATTTGCACAAGAGCTCAAGTAAAATTTGATTGATCAAGTATCCTCGCTGTCCGGAAGAGTCGGATTTGAAAATTAAGCGATCCGTGTTGAGAGTGAAGTCAACCCTGGCGTGACAGAGACTGTAAACGCTCGACTTTCGCGGCTTGCTGCGTCGTTTATTTTGCGAAGATCTGCCATAGCGAAGTTGTCCAGTCAAGCACAGCAGTTGAAAAAGTCAGTGGCAGCGGAAAGCGTAAGAAAAGACCGATTTTATTGAGGAACACACGAACCGGAGCGGTGATGTTGTCCTTTAAAAGCATGCAAACAAAACCCGAGCCGTGAGCGTTCTCGTCTCCCCGTCATCGCGGCCAGAAGTGGCCCGAATATCTTGTTGTTGTTAATATGCTGTTGTTAATAAAAGTTTACAATTTTATAAGTACCATTAAGAACTTTTTTTTGCTTATTCTTCTGACGAACAGAGTTTGTTTTCGCTGGGTTGAGTTGCACTCCCCATCACAGACATCAATTATCTACTGAAACAAGCGAGTAACTTTAGGTTCTCCCGGCCGTTTTGACTGTTTACCCCAGTGTACAGCAAGAAGCCGTCAGCGAATAATTTATCCGTAACATCGGAATTCCCTTCTTTCGCAATATCATTGATGTAACTCAAAAACAGCGAAGCTACAAAAACTGACCCTTGAGGGACTCCTGACGGCACACCGCGAAGAGGCGACGCAGCGTCATCAATAAATGCAAACTGTGTCCTGTTTGTAAGGTACGCTCTAATAAATTCAGTGATGGCAGCATTTACTTCGTAACTATTTACATTTCTGATAAGGTCTTTATGGGACACTTTATCGAAAGCTTTCAAGAGGTATAAATAAATCGCGTCTATCTTTAATCTTTCGTTTGGTGGACTAGAAAAATCATGAAACGTTTCAAGTAACTGCATTAGTGTGGGCATGGCTCATCGAAATTCATGCTGATTTTTTTATGTAAAATGTTCGAACTATCAAAGTCGTCGTAAAGGTTTTTAGAAATATTATGTTTGCAAATCTTGCAGGCTTCGCATGATAGCGAAGTACACCTATAGTTTGTTACGTTTTGTACATCTCCCGATATATAAAAAGGAGCAA
Organism: Ixodes scapularis; assembly: GCF_016920785.2. NCBI lineage: Eukaryota > Metazoa > Arthropoda > Arachnida > Ixodida > Ixodidae > Ixodes > Ixodes scapularis. The sequence continues at coordinate 109,664 of NW_024610099.1, read as the reverse complement.
CCCAAGAACAAAACCAGTCCCCAGGAACGCTGTGTTATTCCAGACAAGCCCGGCATATAATCGTCAAATATATTGCAATCGATTTTTCATATCGCCTGAAAAATCGTTGAGTGGTCCCACATTGTTGAACTTTATCGTTCTACCCATAAGATGGTCTTGCAATGGGCTCCGAAACTTACTGAGAGACACATTTTTCAAAAACATTTTAGTAACATGGAAGTAAATCGTGCCGCACAGGTACTGAGTGCCTCACTCTTTCTTGCAATCATATCGCTTGTTTATGCCAAGGAGCTTCCTGAGGCAGCCATGGCTACAGCCTATTTCTGTGATAGGATATGTACATACGTTTTGATTGTCTAAATAGCTCACAATTCAAAAAGACAGGGCAGAAGTTGCGTCATGCCATTCTGACAGGAGATTCTGAAATACTCGGATTTCCTTCACCAGCAACTCGGATGGAATTAAGCATGGCAGTTCCAAAGTAGGTGGCAGCCACAAGCCATCATAGGGCGGCAAGTTACTATTAAAAGTGTCCTCATGCTCTGGGGTGAGCTTTCAAACAGCCATGACTTTAAGTTCTTCCTTACACGACACCTGCAGCAAGACCCACTTGAGAAACTTTTTGAGCTATATACGACAAATGCTGGGCTGCAACACAAACCCAAAAGTGCATCAGTTCACCTTAGGACTAAAACACGTAGGGATGAAGAAACTGTTTAAACTGTCGAACAATGGAAACGTAGAGGATGGCAAGACCTCCTCAAGGAGTTTCCAATGTCTTCGCACCATGAAAGTTCAATTTCAGACAACGTGGGATATCTTTCAATTGATAACTTCCCACCACTCGAGGATATTTCTGAGCTATCACCAGACATCAAGTCTAACGTAATTGATGACTCGTCCACTTATTACGTTTGGGGCTATTTGATTAAGCTTGTGCTTGAACAGACAACCCACAGCTGTGGCTGTTCTCAGCTGCTATGGGATGAGTCTGATAACTTGACCAGGTCTCACCAGTACTTTTTGTGCTTAAAGCATACCACGTGCCAGGAAAACTCTTCGGGAAATTAGTAGTACCATCATAGGCTGCCTTTAATTTTATTCAGCAACTAGCAAATCACTTTCTCCCTAAAACAGAGTGTGTGGCACATCTTCGAGGAGTGTATGCCGCCTTGCATCGTACACTTTGAGGTCTGGGTGGTATTAGCCTTTGCTCAGAGGAATGCCACAAAAGGTTTTTTAGAAATGTTTTGCAGAATACGCTTGTGTTGGCATGTTCAATTACTTAACCGGAATTCGGACAAAGTTCGGTGGCACTCTTCAGTGGCTGGTAAGCAACTATACTTCGTGTCACCCTAGCATGGAATAACTACAGTGTACTAGAATACTTGGGTAGTGTTGGGACCGAAGGGGCTCGCCTGAAGCGCGTGGTATTGATCGCGACAGGTGTCGCGTCCGGCGCCTTATCCGGAAGGTGTGCGCATGCGCGGCTGCACGCGCGAAAATATGAATCTTTGGTGCCGCATTGGTGGAGTGCACATACGATTTCTGATACAGCTACGACCTGCCAGCGGTCGTACCGCGGCATCAATTACGCTGCGGCACGGTCGTTAGCAACATGATGCTTCAATGTATTGGACGGTACAAGCTACATTACCCTTCCTTTTCATAAAAACAATTGCGACTTTAAAGAAACGGTTTCGGTTTGTCGGATGGTGAGCATTTTAAATGAAATGCCCATTTCCTTGGTCGCAAATGCCGAACATTAGATAATTGAAAGGGATATCTAAAACTCGGAAGCAGCTTTTTTTTTTCCTATCTTATTTTATAATGGAACGAAACGGCACATACTAAAGTTCGAGATTGTTTTAGTATGTTTCTAATACCCCAGGTTAACTTCTCTGTCTTCTTTTCTGGCCGTCTTCTTTTTCTTGACCTTAATCAGCTCGCTTCACTTGTCACTCATTCTTGTGTCCATTTATGCGACGAACCACCCAAGCGACGGTCGCAAAGGGGTGAGATTCTTCTATTTCTTCGAGGCTGCCACGACCATCCGAGAATCACTCGACGTTCACTTGTAAGAAATGGCTTATAAGCCGTGACAATTTTTATCACGCGTTTTAACATTTAACTTAAGCCCAAAAACTGAGACAATGTGGGCTGAACATGTAATGCTTTATAAGATTCAAAGAAAACAAGAAACTATTTCACATCATTTTGAGCAGAAAACATGAGCACACGTAGATCAGGCAAGGAAAAAGTTGCAATAGTTTACAGCACGGCATTGAAATAATGGCTACATTGTGCAGCGCATACATGGTTACAATATGCAGCGCATTATCCTCTTGAGGGTAAATCATCTGAAACCTACACGCTCACAACAATACATTTAATCGACAGCTGCTTTCTGACAACCAGGTAAGTCTCGCCTGAGCTGGGTATTCGAAGGGAAACACCCAAGGTTCCACGGGGGGCGTATCTGGTTCACGCAGACATTCAGGGTGTTTTTGTTTTATTCTTTACAGAACTTCACATATTTTACAAAAAACGGATGTGGCAGATATGTGGATGCCGTCTTTCGTTATATCTGTAGGGCTCGGTGGACAATGAATGGGTGAATAACCGTTGCAATCTTTAATAATGAACCAAGATCTGCTATTTAACTTGTTTATTAACGGCTTAATCGGCCATGGTGCAATTGCAGTCTTAAAAGGAGTCATTATTAAAGGCAAACAGAATTTCGACAATTCGCGAAAAGGCAACGAGGTTCGCAAAATTTATCGTAAAAGTTTGCCTTTCTTCGCTTGATTCAGAAACCGCGTCATGAAAATAATACGTGGAATAGTAACTTAGTCGTCTTGATGTGTGGCGCCGGCGAGTCCACCGAAGAAACGCTGTCGAGTTAGTGACGAGGGGACAGAAACAACTGTGTCATTCTTCTACGCATCAATATCAGCACAACCTCATTCGCGCTTTCAGCGCGCAGTTTTTTTAATTAAGTGAAGAAAGGCAAACTTTTAGCGATGAATATCTAAGGACAGTACGAGCGGGTTGGTAGAGATAATTAAGCTTGAGGAAGAAACGAAAATAGACGGACAAACACAGCAAAAACGAACGCCTTGTTACTTTCGCTCGAAGCGCGTTGTTTGTTCGCGAACTTTTTAAATTAGGTTGGCCTTTAATGATGGCTCCCTTTAAAGCTGCAATTGCAACATGGCCCATCAAACATTTCATTAACCCTTTGCCTACCGCAAAAATTTAAAAAAAAAGATTTGAAAATACCGATTTTTTTTACGTGCCCTATAATCTGTTTCACCTTGTGTTGTACCGCAGGCAAGGCTTGTGGTCGGTTAGCCTTGCTGCATACCCGACCCGGACGAATAACACGGAGCCAACGGTTTCAACAACAAGAAACTACATTTAATGGGACATGGACGAGACGATTAACATGGTTACCACCGGTGCCTGAGTCCAGGCAGCGACTCCCTGTGCGCCGCCTCTGATCTGCCTTATCAAGGCGGCGCATCCGATGTGCGCGTGGCTGGCGTAACGTCGCCGCCACGCGGGAAAAGTTCGGCTTGAGCCTCGCAGTCGGGCAACTTTGCTTGGGAGCCGCAAGGGTGCCCACACTTCGCCCCCCCCCTCCCCCCCCCCCCGCCTCAAGCTTCGTCCGGCATGTCGATGACGGAGACGTTGTGGGCGTCAGGGGGTGGATGGCGCTGTTGGGCGGACTGACGTTCTAAGTCCGGCCGGCACCTGCTGGACGAGCGCGGCGGCTGCTGACGAGCGCGGCGGCTCGGTCAGCTCCAGCTTGTCGCTTGTTCGGGATCAGGGCTCCACCAGGTGGCTGCTTTGCACGTGGTCCTTGATCCTAGCCAGCTGCCGCTCCATCCCGTAGAGGGTGGCGGCGGTCCATGGTTCTCTGGGCCGCCCCTGGCGCGCCGACGTCCTTGATGGCCCGGTCCACCATGAGACCTGTCGTTCCGATGGCGGGTGTGGTGACGGTGTTGTCCATGCGCCAGCTTCGTAGAAAAACAAGGAAGCAGACGACATGGGGCTCAGTTGAGGGTTGAGCCTGACGTTATCTTCGCATGCACCCCTTCCAGAAAGTTTGAAATAACGGATCTGAGGTGGGTACACATTCTTCTCCCCCCTCTCTTGAAAAGGGGGCAGATCCGTGGAAGTAGAAAACTACCCCCAAAATGCGAAAGAGGCCAAGGAAACAAAAAAAAGTTCCTCTCTCTTTGGTGTCACCGACATCGCAGGTTATACCGCCGCCTTGGTGGAGACAAGGGGGTTTCCGGAACGGGACTGCCGTCAGTGTCGTTCCGGTCCTGCGAGGAATCTTCGTGTTCTGCTTGGAAAAATCGTTTAAGGTCGGTGACATGAACAGGTCCGGTTTCCTCACTAGACTCACAGTTAACTAGTTTGTAAGTGAGTGGTGAGCACTTTTCACGCACGCGAAACGGACCTTCCCACCTGTTGGCGAGGGAGGCTGCGAAGCCTCGAGCGGCGTCACTCAGTGGGTGAGTACGCCGGAGTACAAAATCTCCCACCTCGAACTGCAAGTCACGTCGCCCCTGGTTGTACTGTTCTGCCTGCTGTACTCGGGCGACGTCGAGATTTTCTCGGGCCTCTCTTAGGTTATCGGAGAAGCGCTTTCGCAGGTCCTCTGCGAAATTCACGTAGGGGCGAAGCCTTCCCCCAGACTGTGTAGAAAGGAGACTGTTAAAAAGCGGGAACGCAAGCTCCTTGCCGAAATTTAATTGGGCAGGAGTGAGACCCGTTGACCGATTAGTGGTTGTACGGGCTGCGAATGCCAGCTCGGGCAGTTTCGCGTCCCAGTCCTTGTGGCGCTCGGTGTAGGCCACTAGCATCATCTTAAGGTTCCGATTTACCCTTTCCGTGATTTTTGCTTGCGGGTGGTACGGGGAAGTTCTTTTGTGCTTGATTCCCAGCACCGCGTATGCGTCCACAAACACCTTACTCGTGAGATAGGAGGCATTATCGCTTACAAGCTGTGCAGGAAAGCCATACCTAGCGAATGTTTCGAGTAGACACTCCCAGATTTTTTGCGAATCTAGCTTCCGCAAAGGAAATAACTCGACCCACTTCGTGAAGTGGTCGGTTACCACGAACAAGTACTGATTGCCGCGGGTACTACGTGGGAAGGGGCTCATGACGTCACAGCAACAAACCTGCCAAGGGCTCCGACTCGCGATTGGTTGCATGAGACCGGGGGGCTGGCCACCACGTGGTTTTGCGTTCTGGCACACCGAGCAGCTACGAGCGTATCGAAGCACATCCTGCCTCATGCCTGGCCAGGTAGCAATTTGGGATAACTTTTCGTAAGTCTTGCTCCCACTGCTGTGTCCTGCCAAGGCAGAGTCATGCATGTATCGGATGAAAAGCTTACGTAGCTTGCGGGGTATCACGGTCCGGAATGCCGAGCCATCCGGATCGTCGTCGGCCTGGGGGATGTAGCGCAGCAGGAGGCCGTCGTCGCTCATCAAGTAGGAGTCGAACTCCTCGTCACTTGGGCGGTCGACTGGACCTCTTGCTGCCAGCCAAGCGGACACGCGTTGGCAGAGTCCGTCATCCAGCTGCGCCTCGCGAAGCTCCTCGCGGCTCACCAATGTACCCCACCGTGAATCTCGTGATCCTCGTGTCGTGGCCGCGATGGTCACCAAGCCATGGGTATCCTGCGAGTGTTCCTCGGGAAGTGGAGCACGAGAAAGTGCATCAGCAACTTTGTTAGTTGACCCCTGGCGGTACACAATGGAGTAGTCGTACTGTTGTAGCGTAAGCGCCCAACGAGCAAGACGTCCAGCTGGATTCTTAAGCCCCCTTAGCCATGATAGCGCTAAGTGATCAGATTGAATCTGGAACGTTGCGCCATCTAGGTACATATTGAAGCGCTTCAAAGCATGAATAATGGCGAGACATTCACGTTCTGCGACACTGTAGTTGCGCTCGGCTGGAGTTAGCGTGTGGCTCGTGAAAGCAACTGGCCGAAGCACACCGCCATACTCCTGCAGCAAGACAGCACTCAGGCCACAGTCGCTTGCATCTGTCTGCAGAACGAACGGCTTGTTCAAGTCTGGGAGCTGTAAACAAGCGTTGTCAGTCACGGCTCTTGAAAGGGCTGCGAATGCGCATTGTTGTTGTTCGGCCCAACACCACTTGACGCCTTTTTTTAGAAGGTGATTGAGCGGTTGCGATATCTCGGAACAGTGTGGAATGAAATCCCTGTAGAACGCTATCATTCCGAGGTATCTTTGTAGGCTCTTTATGTCATGTGGGCTTGGGTACTCCGTTAGCGCGCGCAACTTATCTTCGTTGGGGCGGAGAGTGCCGTTATCCACAACGAATCCAAGGAGGTTAATCTTGGGCGCGGCTAACTGAACCTTTCCGGGATGAATCGTGAGCCCAGCATTACGCATTCGCTCAAGTACAATGCGAAGGTGCTCGACATGCTCTTCGATAGTTCTCGAGAAAACAACCACGTCATCCATGTATGCCATGGCAAATTCGTACTTCGAGTTCCCAAGTACAACATCCATCAGGCGTTGAAAACTGGCTGGAGAGTTAGACAAGCCAAACGGCAGTCGGGTGAACTCGAACAACCCTCTGTGGCAGATGAAAGCCGTTTTTGGAACGTCTGATGGGTGAATCTCGATCTGAAGGAACCCGCGACTGCAATCCAGCGTTGTAAACACGGTCGCGTTACCGAGCGCGTACATCACAGAGGAAATGCTGGGAAAAGGGTAGCTGTCTCGTACGGACACATCGTTAAGCCGCCTGTAATCCACGCAGAGTCTGGCTGTTCCGTCTTTTTTCGGGGCGAGAACAACGGGGAATGCCCAGGGGCTCTTCGACTCACGTACTGAACCGGTGTCGATCATTTCCTCGAGCGCCGCATCAAGGAGTGCCCTTTTGTGGACGCTGATTGGTCGAGGGTTGCACCTCCGAGGCGGCGCGTCACCGGTTTCAATGCGGTGCAGCAGAATGTCAGTCTTTCCAGGTGTTTCCATAGAGTAATATAGTAAACGTAAAGAGAGGACACAGGAGCCGATTCGCGGCCCAGATAGTGCGTTTCATACCCTCCGCTACGTGGCGCTTTTCTGCAATTTGGTTAAAATTAATTAAAACTCTTTCTGTGAAAAGTATTTATTTTTTAAATGGTAATGCTTTAAAATTGTTTAAAGTACTTAACACCACCAAATAGTTTAAAGTCACATACGTCACAAAAACCACGTGATGAATGGCGCCTGCCATGGCCTGCCATGGCCTGCCTGCCTGCACGCCGTCGCCTCTGCATCATTCTGCATGGCCTCTGCTCGTCCCTGCGTCGTTCGCCTGTGTCGTTCGTGCCGTCCATCTGTGCTTTCTGCTGCATCATGTTCGATCGACTTTGCATCAATCAAGGTGACGCATGACCACCCGCGTGCTCGCATGCTCGGCGTGAATTCGTGGAGGCGATTGGTTCGAGCTTCTCGCGTTGTTGTTTCTGCCGGGCTGTCTTGCTGCACTTGAACGCGTGTGCAAGTTGATTTTCGATGAGATTGTTTTAAAAAAAGAATTTAACTTATGACCCTGCACACGACATTGTCCATGGGTTTACAGATGACGGTGTTGAACGAACCTCTAACATTGCAGATAGAGCCTTGGTTGTTATGCTGTCTGAAATTTCCAGGAGGTGCATTTAGCCCCTTGCAGACACTGTTGTGCACACTCCAACCTGTTCTGTTTAACGCAGTCTCCTTATTTCTCGCATTCGGGAGCTTAAAGGGGCGGTGCAACGATATTCAATTGGAATGTTTTTCACTTTACACGAGCTTAATGGCACTAGTGGGACTCGAGGATACTCGCACGCAACGCCACTGACCAAGAAATTCCTTTGTTGCACTGTAATTTCGAGGACAAAACCCAGTGTTTTCATTCAATCTCTCCTTCGAAAAACCCGATGACGTAGCTGGGCGGTAGCAGTACCGCCCAGTGACGATATTTGAATAAGGCTCATAGATTGGACCCGAGCATGGCGTGGACACTCGATTTGGGCTCGTGACAATCGATAGCTCGAGAAACATTCGGGTAGTGTCCTGTGTCCAATCGCTGCAATGACGACAACAGCCGAACCATAACGATGTCTCGAACTCGGCGCGTGTCCTGTGCCATATGCTGTGCCTTGCCAACCCCAGCGCATGGCTATGATCAACATTGGCGGCATATAATCGGCTCCAGATCACGGGGCCGCTTGTTCTGGCTGCGAGTTGAGGGGGTGAAGTCTGCTTGTTTTTCTTTATTTTTTTCTGCGATTTCGATTGCGTGTGGCGAAAACGAACGGGTATTTTACAGATCATTAACGTCAGGGATTCGTTCTAAGCGGTATTTGCGCAAAATACAAATATCAGTGCATCGCCCCTTTAAGACTGTTGGCTTCATAGTAAAGGCTGTGGTCTGTGGTTAGCGGGTTTCAAACGTAAGCTTGGTGCGTGTGGTGATATTCCATTTTTTGAAGTTGACAACGAACACGTTTACTTTGTCTTTGATGTTCCGCACCTTCCCAAAACAACCAAGAGCAATCTCCAGGCCCACAAACTTTGCATTGGAAATGAGGTCATTGAGTGGTCTTCTATTGTTAAACTTTATTGTTCTATCCATGAGATGAGCTTGCAATTGGCTCCGAAAGTTACTGAGAGACACATTTTTTCAAGAACCTTTCTGTAACATGGAAGAAGATTGTGCCCCACAGGTACTTAGTGCCTCACTCTTTCTTGGCTGGCTGCCTTTCATTTCATTCAGCAACTAGAAAATCACTTTCTTCCCATAATAGAGAGTGTGACACATGTTCGAGGAGTGTGTGCCGCCTTGTATAGCACACTTTGAGGTCTGGATGGTTTTTAGCCTTTGCCCAGAGGAGTACCACAAAGGGTTTTTAAAATTGTTTTGCAGAATACGCTTGTGTTGACATGTTTGATTTCATAACCGGAATTCGGACAACGTTCGGTTGCACTCTTCAATGGCTAGTAAGAACGAGACAGGTTTAACCGTTAATAGTGTATTAACAGAGGTGGTTGCCAAACCAAAAACAAAAAGTTTGCAGCTTGCTCTCCAAATATTTGTTTCCCCTTTTTCCAGCGAATGTGTATCACGGCTCCCTAACAAAAATATCTGTCCACTTTCTACAAAATTTCGATAGAAAATAGTGTATAGAGGCTAAAAATATTTGAAAGAAAATGTATTCACTTTTCTATCCACTGTCCATAGTTTTTTAGCCGCTTTTTTCTGAAGCCATATTTCTTTTCTGAACAATATCGGGGAACGTTTAGGGACATTGAATCTTGTCAGATTTTGAATAGAGTTCTCATTGTTTGGTAATGGCTCGCCCGCAGTGAGTTCGAGGCTATGCAAATTGGTGTTTTTTCATATTTGCCGGAAATCGGGAATTTGTACTATCCGGCGTGTGCTTTGCACTGTTATTATGCTATTATGACTGGTAATTATAGCGATGACTTATTTGTTTTTGCACTTACTTCCCGTACCCGAGTCGGCGTCAAAGTGAATGTATCATACAGCATGTTCTGCGTGGAAAGGTTTTGTTAACTTGGTTCCGCTAAGAATCTATTACGAAGTGTACGATATGCCGAAGTCCTTCATATTAATTTATTTTTGCGAGTATCGATCTCTTTCGTATAAAACATACAGAGCTTCTGAAGTAAATCATGTATACATGAATGTGGTCCAATAAAATGTGTTCGAACCCCTTACTGTTGTTGACCCCACAATGCTCCACCAACCAGGAGTCAATGCGGCGATTGTGTAACTTCAAGCTTTACAATAGAAAAAGAACAAGAAATATATATACTTCTGCTTTGTGAAGTAAGTTGAAGTATTGTTTGACACATTTTGCACGGACTCTATCGTAAAAAATAAAGCAAAAGTGCGTCCGTATTAAAAAAAATAACTAAAAGAAACAGGGGCTTCGGGAGTCAAGGAGCTTCCGAGAGCCGAGCGAGGCGGGGAGGAAAGAGAGAGAGAAGGGTGCCGGAGAACCGGAGCAGAAACGCCCAAACCAAAACCGAAACTAACTTGACCGGAAACGGAATCAGATTATACTTAATACCGCCCGCAAGGAGCGCTACTTGTCACTGGTCTATCTGGGCCGCTGGGGCCTATGGTAGTGTCCGCTCTTTACCTTGTGTATATTACTCTATGGTGTTTCCGTGAACATCGGTGAGAAAGACTCCAGGACGGCTTGCAGCTCCTGCTTCTGCTGGCTGCTTGCGGGGCACTTTCGCAACGATTCTCGAACGCCGGCAGGCAAGACGTCTGGCACCGTGGTGAAGTGGGCTGCAGTGGTCGAGTTAGGGATGCAGTCCTCCCTTTTGGTAAACGGAGTCAGCTTCGGTTGTTGTCCCAGCCGGTATCCACCACCAGAAAAGTCGAGTGTCATGCTTTCGCCTGTAATGAAATCTCGGCCCAAGATCACGGGTACCACAAGTCCTGGCATATAAAGAAATCGCTGACGCCGCTTCTTTCCATTAAACCGAATCTGCAGCCTCACGGCTCCTCCAGCTGTTATCGCTGTACCAGAAGCTAGCTGCAAACCGGTTTCGCACTCCCGGAGGCTTATCTTTTTTGCTTTACAGAGTTCGAAAACGAAATCCCCTATGAGTGAGATAGCGGCCCCGGAATCCAAAAGTGCGGCAATGGAAAAATCGAGCAGTGAAATCGTCATGCGCGGTTCAATGATATTAGGCTTGGGCTGGATTCGACATACCGATGGAATCTGTGCCACGGCCTCACTGCTCCCAGGGACTGCAACGGCTGTCGGCGAGTGGCTGTCTGGTTTCAGCGTCGCCGGCCGTAGTAGTTTCCCTGGTTCTGGTTCCGGCCCTTTGCCGCCGTCTCGTGCCACCTCTTGTTTGTAGTGTCCGGAAGTCTTGGACACTGGTTTCGGTGATGGCCGGGCTGCTCGCAGTGGTAGCAGCAGTCCGACGACAGTTGCCTGCTTAGGTCACCCGCACCGAGGTGCCCGTCGAACTGCCTCCAGTGATCGGATAAGGAACCACTATAGGAGGGCCTCCACCAGGCTTGCGACTGGCTGTTGTGGGGAGGGCTTGTTCCGTTGCGGCGGGGGTCAATGCTGCTGGGCTGCGGGTTTGCGACCGCACCGTGCCAGTTTTCGCCAGCACTTGCAGGAGCAGACTGATGAAGATGGTTCGCTTGGGTGGTGATCTCCGTTGGGCCCCAGCTTACGATAGGGCACGGCCAACGACCTCCCACCTGTCGTGGCGACCCCCGCCCGAAACCCTCACGGGCCTCGCTGTGACCTCCGGGGACCTCTCGGGGAGAGTTAGGCGAACATACGCTTATCCCGCACGGGAGTTCACCATGCATGCCACGCCAACTCTCCTGGTTGACGTGGTGGGGAAGGGAGGTCTCGTTCGGACAGTCCACTTGCGTGGAGGCCTCGGGGCCCCGCCATGCGCATGGCGGCTCGAGCGCGTACTTGGCTGGTGGCGGCGGCACGTAGTTCCGCTCGGCATGAAGAGCTTCCTCGATGAGGCGGGCGCCCCGGGCTAGCGCTTCAAGCGTCTCAAAGGTGCGGTTGATCAGGTAGACGTGGTACCTGGGGTGACACTGTCTTCTGACCCGAGCTACTCTGTCAGACTCCGGTGACTTCGGGTCCGCCCTCTTGAAGAGCTCTTGCATGACCCGAACGTACCGGACCAGACTTTCGTCCGGGTGCTGCGTCCTTGCCTCGAGCTCTCGGAGAATCTGCGTCTCGTAGCCTGCAGGCAGGAACTCTTCGCGAAGCCTTGTCTGGAAGTCCGCCAGGCTGGTGAAGGGGGCCTGTGACCCCAACCAGCACCTGGCGCTGGCTTGTAACGCCAGCGGGACAATCCGGTCCACGATGAAGGCTTCCGAGGCACCGGAGGCAAGGTGGTACGTCTGCAGCTCGCCCAGGAAGTCTGCCACAGACTTGACGTCGTCGTACCCGACGTAGACCGGAACAGTCAAGTCTGGTCGGGGCTCTCGCGGTGGGGTCTCCTGCTGGCCAGGCGTGTGGGCAAGGCGCTGCATCACGGAGTCGCACATCTCCGTGACCTTCGTGAGCAGGTTCATTTGTGCCGCTGCGGCCATCGCGGCTTCCTGCTCCAATTTGAGCATGCCTGCGAGCACAAAAAAAAAAAGAAACGCCCCCAAAAACCAAACACAAGCGCGCAAAACGATTGCCGCGGTCACAAAAACAGTCAGAAACACGCCAATACAACAAACGCGGACGTGACAGAAGCACGGAACGACGATAGGAAACACGGGGAATATGAAAAAGGCTTACCGAAAGAAGAAACCAAGCCCCGTGAAATTCCTGCGAGTGGGTAGCATACCACGGTTGGGCGCCATTGTGGTCGGTTTGCCTTGCTGCATACCCGACACGGAGGAATAACACGGAGCCAACGGTTTCAACAACAAGAAACTACATTTAATGGGACATGGACGAGACGATTAACATGGTTACCACCGGTGCCGGAGTCCAGGCAGCGACTCCCTGTGCGCTGCCTCTGATCTGCCTTATCAAGGCGGCGCATCCGATGTGCGCGTGGCTGGCGTGACGTCATCGCCACGCGGGAAAAGTTCGGCTTGAGCCTCGCAGTCGGGCAACTTGGCTTGGGAGCCGCAAGGGTGCCCACAGGCTACAAGCGCGAGCTCCTTGCTCTAGGGCACATCTCGGCGGCACGAGCTCCCGTGCACCAAGGGCAGCTGCCAACGCTAAGAGCTCGCGCTCCTAGCTTTCGATACATGCACCGCTCAAAGAAAAAAAAGAAAAAAAGAAAAAAAAGGCGGGCTGCGCGAGCCGGATAACTTGACTACAGCGCCGCCACGAACTGTCAATACACGCGCCCTCACGAGCTCGCGTTGCCAAGCCGCTCCGGTTCCAACACTACCCAAGTATTCTAGTACACTGTAGAATAACCGCAAAGGCTGTGCTAGCGCGAGCGGCCAACCTCGGCAGCCTTGGCTAAAGCACTTGCTGCACGAGCGCTCGTGCAGCCGCCGCGGCTTCATTGAAAGCGACAAGCTCGCGCTTTTAGCACGCGCGGCTAACAATAGTCCATACTAAGGTGAGACGAAGTATAGACAGGTTTAACTGTTCATGTTGTATTAACGGAGGCGGTCGCCAAACCAAAAACAGAAAGCGCTTATAAATTGGGCGGTGCTGCTTGCACTCCAAACATTTGTTTCCCCTTTTTCCAGCAATTGTGTGTCACGGCTCCTTAACAAAAATATTTATTCACTTCCCACAGAACTACAGAATTTCCATAGAAAATAGTGTATAGAGGCTAAAAATATTCGAAAAAAAAATGTATCCGCTTTTGTATCTACTTTCCATAGTTTTTTAGCCGCTTTTTCTGAAGCCATACTTTTTTCCTGAACAATTTCGGGGAATGTTTAGAGACGTTGAATCTTGCCAGATTTCGAATAGAGCTCTCATTGTTTGTTAATAGCTTGCCTGCAGTGAGTTTGAGGCTATGCAAATTGGTGTTTTTTTTATAAGCCGGAAATTGAAAATTCGTACTATCCGATGTGTGTTTCGCACTCTTATAATACTCTTATGACTGGTAAGGATAGCGATGTCTTACATATCTCTGTACTTACTTCCCATGCCCGAGTCGGCATGAAAGTGAATGGATCATTCAGCATGTTCTCTGTGGAAAGTTTTTGTAAACTTGGTTCTGCTAAGAATCTATTACCAAGTGTACGATATGCCGAATTCCTCCATATTAATTGATTTTTGTGAGTATTTTTTTCGTATAAAACATACAGAACTTCTGAAGTAAATCATGTATACATGAATCTTGTCCAATAAAATGTTTTCATACAACTTACTGTTGTTGCCCCGAAAATGTTCTACCAACCAGGAGCCAATGTGGCGATTGTGTAACTGTGATGTTTTACTATAGGAAAAGAGCAAAAAATACACCTCTCTTTTGTGAAGTAAGTTGAAATATTTTTTGAGATAATTTGCACGGATTCTATCGTAAAAATTTAAATAAAAGTGCGTCAATATTAGAAAAACAAAACGAAAAACAGCGGCTTCGGGAGTCCAGGAGCTCCCGAGAGCCGAGTGAGGAGCGAGGCGGGAAGGAAAGAGGAAGAAAGATGGGTCCCGGAGAACCGGAGCTAAAACGCCCAAACCGAAACCGAAACTAACTTGACCGGAAGAGGAATCAGATTATGTTTAATGCCGCCCGCTAGGAGCGCTACCTGTCACACGTCTATCTGGGCCGCTGGGGCCTATGGCAGTGTCCGCTCTTTACCTTGTGTATATTACTCTATGGTGCTTCTGTGTCGTCGCGCTGTCGCCCGGAAACTAAGACTATGGTTGTGCCAATAAACGAATTTTATTTCGCGTCTATAACGTTTTACTATTTCTCAGAAACCGCGTGTTCCACGTTGTTCACCGGAGCCTACGCGTGGTTCCGGTGACACGTCATCGAGCGCTACGGGTCTTCTGAGCACGAAATGTTTCAACTTTCATTTCGCCCTTGCGATACACAAAGCGATCAATAATGACATCGCTGAAGAGATTTCGCTGGGCATCCGATGCACAAAGCGATAATTAATGGGTGCGCTGGACATTTCGGACTAGAATCTACACAGAGTGGCGTATTGTTCAAGGCTCAAGTCACTAGACGAGCACTGGGAGTGGACGTATGGATGTGCTTATTTATTACCCACTAAATACTTCTAGTAGCAACCTTCAGTTCGGTGTGAGTATGCATGCGTCCCAACTCGTTCTTCTGTCTCTTATGTCGCGCTGTTTTGCTTTAAGTACTGCTAATTATAAAATTATGATATGTATAACAAACAATTAAAGCTGTGCACTCAGGAGAAGACACCATGAACGTGCTCCGATGGCGCGCACACAAGCAGCTTGCAGCTGCTCCTGACATCGACCTTCTTGCGCAGCGCGCAAGCCGCAGGTGTCGACCGGGGGACAGTGCGGCGACACAAAAGTGCTCCGGGTGACGCAGAGCCGTGTATTGGGGTGACGGCGCTTACAGCGCGCCACCGGCGAGAAGCTGAAGTCCCAGACGCGCCTGGCGAATGCGGAGCACATCTTAGTAGGACCCGCACCATCGCGCCCCGGCGCATTTTCATTAGTTCTCAGGGGCCCTTTAGGTGGAGCAGCCTGTGTCGATGGCCACGCGTTCCGGCATTCGGGTTTCATTCCGTGCTGACTGTACGAGTGTGTAGGTGTGCGTGTGCATATAGCGAGAAGGGGGGGGGGGGGGGGGCGGGGCAGTAATAGCCTTTCCTATGCACATTCCGTCATGCACAGACCTCTTTAAGGACTTGTCCTTAGCGAAACTGATTACCTCTACTTTCCTACATTGTACTTGTCAAAATACACGTGCCCTCGAATTCCGAGAAAAATAGAAGGCGTATCAAAACGAAGGCTTCCTATTTCAGGTGCTTGTTTCTCTCCCGATTGTTTACAAACATAAAATTTTATATATGTATTTGCACAAGCATATTTATTACTATACATTTTAAAATGTTCGGCATACGTTATTTTTGGTCGCGGTTTAATGAGGCAAATTAGTTAAATAAGTTTTTAAATCAGCAACAAGTGAAGAGTATACTAGCAAAGCAAAAGGCAACAGGGTGATCATACAAAGTGCTGAAAATATACTTTAACCAAGGCATTGAAAAAGTGTCCCAAAGTTTCTAAACCTGCTTGGCTTCCTCTTCAGGGGTGAATAAATTGAACAGAGAAGTAGCACGTGAGAGCAGCAGCTCTCGTATTCTTCCTCAGCCAAGGGCATCCCCTTTTTTTACAAAAACACTCCTTTGTTAATTTTTCTAGTCAAGTTACGTAGATGCTGGGCGTACACAGACGGCAAGGCACCCAGGGACCCGTTTAAGCTTCATGGAGTGGGTTGAATGTGCCACGACTCCGGCAAAAATCTTCTGCAAAAATAAAGATGGGTGTAGATCACGCGTGCATTCGCAAAGTCGATTCCATGGTCGAAGACCTCGCAGTGTTCGGCGACGGCACTGAGCTTACTGTGGAATTTTCTCCAACAATGGGATACTTTTTAATGTCTTTCGTTGGATTATTTCTTAAAATATAAATAGCTTTTTAAAGGAACACTCTATTTCAAAAGTTTTCTCGTTCATCCGTCCATTCTTACTTACATTTTACGCTATATTTAGCGAGAAAACTGGTCCCGTGACCTAACGTCAAGTGACCTGTGCGCCAGGTTGGGAATTCGACGTCAAGTAATCTATATGTTAATTCCGTTTCCCGACATATTTAGCGGGAAAATGCTCACTTTGTGACCTAATCACCAATTCACTTTTTCCGCTAGATCTCGCGGAAAAATTTACGTCACGTGTCCTAGGCATCAATTTAATCTCTCCACTAGCTTCAGTGGAAAAGGTGGCGTCGCGTAACCTACACCCAATCAGTTTCTCCGCTAAATTTAGAGTAAGAATTCGGCGTGGCGTGACCTGATCTCATGTGACCGATACAACAATTCAATTGTAATGGCCATATGACACAAATATACGTCACGTAATACATTAAACTCCTCTCCACAACTGTCCCTCCCTTCCTTTCTTCATTGCTGCTCCTCCTAGGGTGTATTCCTTATCAGCTTTACCTCCCCTCGCTCCGCACCCACCTCTCCCTCTTTTTCTGTCTCTCCCCATCCCTCCCTATCCTCTATGGTGCTCTCTTTCCCCCTCCCTCCCTTCCCCTTTCTTCGCTTCCCTCGTTGGTCGTCTGACACACCAATTCCGTATATACATAAGGTAAATTTTTCTTTTTTGGGGAAATTTGTCTCGCGACAGGCCGATTCCCTTGTCATTTCTCGCTCCTCTCTTTTCTGTCCATTTCTCTCCCATTCTTTTCTTCACCCTTCCACATTCCCCTCGCCCTCGTTTTATTAGCTCCCATTCCCCTGCCTTGTCTATCTCCCTCCTTTCCCTTCCCCTCCGCCATCTCAGTGCCCTCTTTCTCCCCCTCCCTCCATTTACCCCCCTTCCGCCTTCCATTCCTGGTCACGTGACAGATCAATCTAGTTGCCTCAAAATTAATAAAAATAGGTTTTTCACCGCCAGAAAGGCTGATAATAGACCTTTTCGAAAATTCAGTCTGGCGATTCTCATCACTATCACCATCTCAGTGTGTGGCATCTATGCCTAATTAATCGCGGCCTTCTTGAGGCTGATGAAGGAAGAGGTTGAAGATACTACCAAGCCTAGGATATATGAGGCCTTTACGTTCGAGGTGTCAGTAGAACACGACGCTCCAATCGGATAAAACGTCTTCGTAAGCGTTTATTTCGGAGTGTGGTCCACCAATAAGGCATAAATGTGGCTCTGAAGCCATGGGAAGGCGGAAGTTTAGTTGAAGTGGCTATGTGTCATTATATTGTACAGGTTGTTCCTTATGTTTCCAACATCAAAACTGAAACAATCCGAAGAATAACTATGAGGTGATCATAAAACCAATTCAGATCTGCCATTGCCGTGTGAATGTGACAGTGCATGACAAAAAACAGCTTCACGACCGCCATTAGTTTTTCAATGGCGAAACTAGTTTTCGAGCCCATGAGAAGCCACTTAATCTTAACACGGGTCTATTTATCATAAATAATGCATTTCCTGCATTAACGGGATTTGAAGACAAAGGTACTAGCTGCCAATTTTATTACTGTAGTTCCACCCAACCATACAGATTTCTGTCAAAGATGCTTGCGTTTCGGATTGCACGAAGTGTCGGTTCGGACTCCTAAACCTTGAGGACCGTATATTTTGAGAAAGATAGCGTAATATCCCCATAACATGATAATTTAAACTCTCATAAAAAAAGCATCTAGATTATTCAAAAATTTGCGCAGGCAGAGTGGAAACTACGAGAGTCGAGGTCAAGGGCAGATATTCGTTTTTCCAAAAAGGCATTTTGATAAACTCCGTTTGAAATGCCAAAAAAAAACGGTGTTAATTTTGTTTTATTGCCTCGATTTAATTTAGTAGTATATACACGTTAATCGCAGCTCCGGGAAAACGGATGGCACATAGCAGAATAACACTGGACTGGTCGACAAAGCTGCTTTCGTGAATTCTGCTCGTCTCTTGGGGCTACCGTGATTGTATGTTTTCGGCGGTTGGCGCAATGGCCGCCGAAGTAACGCAAGAAAAGTTTCATGGTTGCGTCCACAGCAGCGAAAACGGCAGCAACGAGAGCGCCAAAGAGCAAACAGTGAGTCATAATGATCTGACGAATTAGGTTCGTCTTGCATTGCTGCCGGTGACTCAATCTCTAGTGTCATATCAGCGGGTGGCCTAGGTCGCTCTGAACGCAGCCTACGAAACCGCGGCTACCAAACGTTGTGCATTTAGCAACATTTACCACTGCATTAGCAGAAGAGTAGGCAGTCCTTCCATTGCTTCCCAAAAATGAGCTGAGTTTCTGGCAGCTCTATGACACCAACGTAGCGCCGCAGGTTTTGAGCCTAGTGAATAAAAATAGGGGCAAACCATTTCGAAGCCAGTAATTGCCTGCTTAGAGAGATTAGCAACGAAATTTAAATGTGTATATTATTCTTTAAATGAAATGCTCATAGGCTGCTTAGTATATACATAAATTTTCACAACTTCTAGAGCTCTGGTAATTGCAATAACCACTTTATGAATGTTTATCATTTTCGTCTGGCGACGAGGCAACACTGCCCAAGTTAGTCACACCATGGTACCTATAAAACACGTGACCATTATATTTAGTTGTATGCTCTATCGGTCTAGGTGCCCCCTTACTCGCCCACGCTCGCTTCGCCATGGTACTATTGCACGCACTTACGCTACTGGGCTTGTCTAACGCTGCTCTCACTGTCACTTTTTTGCCATTTGACCTTTCACCATGCATGCACGTGCGAGATCGTCACGGACGACGGCGAGTTCGTCCGTGACGATCTGGTCGTTGCCGCGTTAGTTGGTCGCCACTGGGTTGAAGAATAAACTACCAGTTTCTACTATCTCTTGATTACAATCACTGATCCCTTCTCATATAATGTCAAAGACTTCGACAAAGCGAGCAATGCTGTAGACGCCATCGTCTTGAAACCGCGTGCTCAAATCGCCGTAGGGAATCGAGGAAGCTGGAGCTCGATAAGCCGAGAGAACCTCGTCTGGGAGGTCACGCAAGAAGACGTCGCACGTCACCAGCCCAAGAAACATGGTGGCCTTCCCGAATGGAGTGAATGCGAGGGACCGCCATATACAGGGCGTTCCAAAAAAAAATTTACAGGGTTTGCTTTATCGCGAAAATAAACTATGCAAGGCCGATCGCCCATGCTCCATTAAAATGTAAAGCGAGAAGTCCGAAGCACTTGCGAAAGTTTCATCACGAACCGATATTTCATGTACAAATTAAACGTGATTTTTTAAAATTGTCAATGGGAAAATGGGGCATACTTTCTCCCGTTTTCGGTTTCTGGCGCCATAGAGTACCATGTATTCGAAAGCTCTCTCGACCACCATTGTGCCACCGACATTTTTAGGAAATGATTTATAACTATTAAGTGAAATATCTACTCTGCTGAAACTTTGGTAACTGGTTCGGACCTCTAGCGCTACCTTCGGGCGGAGAAGGACCGTTCGGCGATGCGTAGTTTATTTTCGCAGTAAAAACAAACCCTGTAAATTTTATCGGGAACACCCTGTATATATATCAATTTATCCACGAAACTATCAAGCCATTTACAAAACAAATTTAGAGAAAACGTTTAAAAAACAATGGGTCCCAGCAGTATAGTTATCTCGTATTTTATATTGACGTGCCCAAACCTCTTGAAACCCGAGTGGTATGCGTTGAGCTGGTACCATAGGTGGCCTATCGCACGGAACGACCTGTTTTCGCCCGCCATAAATGTCTAGCGTGGCGGCCGCCTTAGGTCTCTGGATTTGCGAATAGACCGATCCCATTAAGCGTTCGGCGCATGCGTGACGCCGCCATAATTTTAGTTCACAGTAGGAAAACGGCAGCGCACGAGAGGGCTCGTGCCGTTTCGTGCTCTACACGCGCAGAGCTCCAGCCAAGAAAGTGCATCGTGGACGCTGTGAGCAAAGCTAAAGGAGAGCTCTGGGGTAACATGGAGGGAAGGAACCTAGTAGTAATGCTTACAGGACTCAATGATGTGTTGACAGGAAGTAGCCAGAACCTCGGCAGACACATTGAGGTTGCGGTACGTAAGCTGAAGGAGGTCCCTGAGAGGCTGCATGTGCAAATATGCATTATTCCAGAGGTCTGTGGAAAGATTTTTCAGACAGAGCTGCGGGTGGTGGAAGCTAACCGGTTGATTAGCGGGGTTAGCAAACGACATCAGTACGCCGTATTTGAAGTAAACAGGGAGTTGCATAAGGCTCACTCCGACCCATTTGCATGGGGCATCCACTACAGTGGAGCTACAGGTAGCACGATAGGGGATAGAATTTAACGTCATGTCGTATATTTCCTTTTTTTTTTTTTTTGGGGGGGGGGGGGGGGGGGTTCCCGGAGCTCTGAGGGCTCCGCTGTAGATGAAGTTGACCTAGAAGTGCCAAAACGTAAGCGACATAAAGGAGCAAGAGCAAGAGACCTAGGTGCAAAGGTATAGCAGATATACCATATATAAAAATAGAGGGAGACAGGAACATGTTAAAATGGGAGGTGATAGAAGAGCAACTAAGACAGGCAGATTTAATGATATATTTAATGATTTAATGATAGTTCAAACACATCTTAGAGACGCAAAGGAATCCCCTTGCAATCCTGATTTCGCACAGGAACAAAGCAATAAAACAGAGGGCAGCAGGAGCGGAGGGGCGGTCGGAGGCTTTTTTAGAAAAAATGAAAACCGGCATAGAGTTCGAGAAGAATGCACGGAACATTTATTGCAGAAAGGGGCTACATCAAAGGACCAGATCCTTATTAGATTTGTGTACATCTGAGCAGGAATAAATATAAAGGAGGAGAACAGCAATATGGTACAATGTATTTCAATATATATTATTGAACTAGGTGAAAATCCCGAAGTAATTATCCTAGTGGACATCGTTGCCCACTGACGCCAAATAGAATGTATAGCAGGCTAGAGACTCTCAGAATAGAAGGAGAGGGTTCAAGATGCCTTAGTAGTGATCACAACCAAATTGAGCTGAGCTTTACTAGGGAAGAAAACGCAATGACAGACCAAGAAAAACCACCAGACCAAACATTTTATACTGAGAACCAGTTGGAAATAGTCGTTGAGAAAATAGAGAAGATATTTTCTGGGGATGCTCGAATGAATTAGAATTAAACATGGCTAACTAACTTATTCGAATGATATGAGTCAAGTACACAATAAAAAAGGGGGAACCAAGGACGTAAAACTAAGAGGTGCTGGGATGATGATATAAAGAAGACAATAGAAAAACGCCAAAAAGTTTTCAAAGTGCACATATATTCTAAGTGCAGTAGGGAACCAAAAAATTAGGTAAACAAAAGGTGGGATAGATTTATACAAACATAAGGGAGGCATCCTGCTTGATTAGTAAAAAGATTCAGAGCACCCCTTACTCTGAATCTTTTTACTAATAAAGCAGGATGCCTCCCTTCTGTTTTGTATAAATCTATCCCACCTTTTGTTCACCTCACTTCGCAATGGCTGTCTAAAGTAAATAAAAAAACATAGAAAGTCACACAAGAAGTTTTGGAACCTCTTGAATTCACTAAGTCATAAACCAAAGTTAGATCAGAATTATATTGTCAAATATTGTCATGCCTAAGGGTAATTAGCTTGAAGGGGATGAGGCAATGATATACTGTAAACGACTTATTTTTCTCGGGCTCAATATTTCGCGATTCAGGTCAAAGCTGAAGTTTTGGAATATTTCGCGGGTTCTAATTTTCGCAACACGGTTGGATCTCAATATAAATTCCAATGTCATTCTACTGAAATTGTTCGCAAGACATATTTTTCGAGAATTTAGGCGATTCGCGAAGTTCGCGAAAATAATGTCCTCGCGAAAAGTTAGTCGTTTACAGTATGTGGGAAAACTGATGACTGGGAAGTTCATGCAGCAAGGATACATAGGAGGCGCCTCACCAGTGGAGGATAGTTCAAGTACTGACATTGAGGCAATCGGACAAATAGAGTGGGAAAGGGAAGAACGGAGGGTTACAACGGGTACATCGACAGGTGCAGATGAACAAAACATTTAGGACGCAAATCTAAGGAAGCGTTAAGAAAAGCAGTAAGTACCATTATCATAAAGAGCACTGCCCGGAACGATGAGGCTAAACAGACTGAGTTCAACTGCAAAGGAAAGGGGTTAAAGGTGACATAAGTTACTATCATCCCATAATAGTAACATCAATAGTCTACAGCAGAGGTGGCCAAACTGCGGCTCGCGAGCCGCATGCGGCTCTTCGCCGGTTCATGTGCGGCTCGTGGTTCCCTGGTGAGTAGAGCGCTGCATACCCCAGTAAGAAAAATCATTTGTATGAGAAATTTCTTGTGTCCAATAAACACATATGAATAATACAAAATATATAAGAACATATACGAACCATATAAGAACCATATAAGAATAATATGAGAACATTAAAAGAATTATATAAGACATATAAGAACCCCATAAGAAATTATAAGAAACTTCCCACTAGATTCTTATATGGTGCTTGTATGTTCTCATATATCTTATATAGTTCTTATATAGCTCTTATATGGTTCTTATACGGTTTTTATATGTTCTTATATATCTTGTATGATTCATATGTGTTTATTGGACACAGAAATGTCTCATACGAATGAGAATTTTCAATAGGGTATCTGTGGATTACCCGCGAATCATCCGCGGCAGTACTATCGGGGAAAAATGAAATGCGAACAGAGGAGCGCGTGGCTCGCGGTACAGGCTGCGCCGCCTGGAAATGAACCTAGGGGCGAGGGTGCGTGGCCTACTCCGACGTGTTCACGCCCCTCCATCTGCGCTCCCCCAGCTTCGGCAGTGCGCCTCTCAGTGCGCTGAAAGCTATCACCGCTATCTTTGCTGGCTCAGCGCGTGCGGTGCAAAGAAGCTCGCCGCACTCGCCGAGCAGGCAAAGATAGCGGTGACAGCTTTCAGCGCACTGAGAGGCGCACTGCCGAAGATGGGGGAGCGCCAATCGAGGGGCGTGAACACATCGAAGTAGGACACGCACCCTCGCCCCTAGGTTCACTTCCAGGCGGCGCAGCCTGTACCCCGAGCCACGCGCTCCCCTGTTCGCATTTCATTTTTCCCCGATAGTACAGAATCTTCAGTAAACTGGCGGTTGCCGATCAAAATAAATCAAATTTGGCGGATTGCGGAGAGGATGCGGATATTCGCGGGTCCAGCGATCTAAATGTTTCCAGAGGCGGCCCATAAACGTGTGCGACTGCACAGTTTACAGTGGATAAATGAATGATACTATGAAGTGCATCACCGAATGTGTTGCTGGAGCCAACTACTCGCTTAGATAAAGCGTGCCAGTGGGAGACACATTTTTATTATGTTAAAAAAGTTCTGAAAAATCTGATTTTCACCAAAGATCGCTTTAGAACGGTCTGTCTCGTCAGAAGTGCTGTCCCTAAAAACAGTAAATAATGCAGGAGCATCAGTCGTCCAGAGAAAGCATGTTCTTGTTTCGCAGGAAAAGAGCGGAAACCGTTCTTTGGGCAAAAAGATCCAAAACGCACGAGCCAGAAGAAAGTAGAAGAAGCCTACAAGGGCTTCTTCGCTATACAAGTAGACTGAGGAGACTGGATTCCATTTTCTACAGTGGGGGAACTTGCGCCAGCACGAGTTTTCGTACCTCACTCTTGTAGCGCAGTTCGTGCATGCTATTTAAAAGGCACGAACCAGTCTGAATTCGTCCACGGTGACGATATTCTGTTTTTTCTACAAATTCTCGACAAGTAAAACGTTGCGTGTGAGTGCGTTTATTTTTTTCTTTTTTATCTGGGCAGTTGTCAAGTTTCTTTTAGGCATGTGGTTCCGATCATGCAGTTGAGGGTTTGTGTCTAAAACTTAAACCGATTGGAGGTGTTGCGATTATTGAATATTGTCATATTTTCCCATTAGTGTGCTTCCGCCCTACCACATACACACGAATACCTTGCTGCAGTAAGTGAGTACCTTTCCTCTCCCACTTTTTTCTTGTTTGGCCTAAATACAAGGACACAATGGTATTAGTCTGTTTTTGTTAATCCTTATGCTTAGAAATTATGCGTCTGCTTAAGATAAGTTTTACAACATAAAAAGAAAAAAATATTAAATTTTGTTTTCCTTCTGGGCACATCATCTGGACAGAGTGACACGAACTCCTAAGACGATCTCTTGACTGCGATCATCTTTCCAGCGGTGCGAAGTGTCTCCGAAACGATGATCGCTTATTAAATAAATACGATAAAATAGAATACGATAAAATAGCTTTAACCGTATTTGACACGAAGAGGTATTTGTTCAAAGGTATTCGGACGTCTTCTAGGATGCCATCCAAATGCTTTCTTAAATGTTTGTTTATGCTTGATTTCGTCATGTAAAATGGATGTGCCGATTGAGGGTCGGATGGAATTCCGAATTTTGCGGATGCGGTTCGGATGCGGATACGAAGTCTGCGGATGTTGATTGGAAACGGTTGATCCAACTGTTATCCGCACGGGACTCTACTGCTAAGCGTGTCACTTCCCATCCTGTTCCCCAAAACAAAAATTGTTCCTGAGTTAAAAAAAGCTCACAGTCTTGGCGCCTTTACACTATACTATGTGCATACAGTTGAACTGCTTTTTGACGGATAGCTGTGTCCAGTGGCCCTGTTTCCTTTATTGTTATAGAAAGAATTATTAACCGCTAACGAAAAACGGGCGTCAGGGGCAGCGCTGGCTAGCGAATCCTGTATTCTTTTTTGCTTAGCGGTTGAAGAAACCTTCTGCTGCCTGTTGTTGCTTGTTGTCGAAAATTATATTTCCCCTTTGGGAAGGACGGTTCCTTCAATATCCTTTCTTGTTAAAACAACCCCCCCCCCCCTTTTTTTTTCTTTCCTGCGGCTCTCGGAACTTTAGTATTTTTTTGTTTGCGGCTCTAACCCCATGCCACTCTGGCCACCCCTGGTCTACAGGTTGGCAATTTATATTATCAAGGCGAGATTCCAGGCATGGCCAGACAATGAGAATGTGCTACAGGAGAGTTGCAAAATGGGTTCCGAAAAGAAAGGAGTTTATAGGAAAATGTATTTTCCTTATCATAGTGTATCGAGGCAGGGGAAAAGAAAAGACCACCATTCTTTTTAGCATTCTTAGTTATAAAGGGGCTTATCCCAATATAACTCAAGGCAATTTCCGGAACATACTGTGGAGCTTGGATGTGGACGACAGAGTATTTATATTTCAAGAGATGTTTACAAAGACAACCTGTTGCTAATATTATGGGAGCAAAAAAGAACAAATTCTATGAAGAAAGCGAGGTCTTGGTGAGGGTAAAAGCGCTAAAAACAACGGACGAGTAAAAGAAACGAACACCACAGAGCGCTTCGTTTCGTTTCTTTTACTCGTCCGTTGTTCTTAGCGTTTTTACCCTCACAGACATGGATCACCAACTAGCCGAAATGCATACCCTTCTAAAGCGAGGTCTTAGACAGGGATGCCCTTTATCACCATTGTTGTCCATGTTGTATCTCCAAGGATAAAAGAAAAAGTTGGAAAATATCAATTTTGGTTTTGATCTTTCATACGACAGAAAAGGTGAAAATATCAAAGTGTCATTACCAGGTCTCATGTATGCTGATGACGTAGTCCTAATTGCTGATAGCAACGTCAGGTTCAGTCCCTATTGAATATTTGTGGCGCAGAGGTTTACATGTTAGGCTTAGAACTCAGTAATGACAAATCAGCGGTCAAGGTGTCCTCTGATGACGTAAGATTCAAGGATTGGAGGTTAAGAGAGTCAAAAACAAGTATCTACGAGTATGAATTAACGAGAGTATAGAATACTTCAGTGGCAAATCTGTAACTGGAAAGGTCAGCAGAAATGCAGCTGTAATGAAAAATAGAGCAATGCGAAACTATAACAGGTATGAGATGGTGAGGGAGATCTGGAAAGGAGTTATGGTTACGAGCCTGACTTTTTCAAATGCAGTATTTTGTATAAAGTTGGACGTCCAGACAAGGCTAGAAATAAATCATCATGAATTAGGTAGCTTGGCTCTGGGAGCACATGGTAAAACACCAAACCAAGGTCTACAGGGCAATATGGCATGGTCCTCATTCGACGGCAGGGAAGCTAGCAGTGAGATAGAATAATTTTTAAAGAGCACAACGATACACGGACAATAAATATAGACAGAAACAAAGCGCTAACTTACAACTGTACTTTATTTTTGTAGTCACCTAGTATATATAACCGGTGTCAACAAAAAACAAGGCAATGAGAAAACACAGATGCACACCGTTAAAATGCTAAACTATTACTCTGTCACTTGTCAACAGCAACACAAGCTGCCCTCCCTCGGTCGAGAAACCGTAGTTCTTTATCTGTTAATGACGCAGAGAGGATTTTGGCACACTGCTGTCCGAATCTACCAAATTATCTGGCCTCAAATATCTCTCGCATAATATTGTATCTCCTTTTGATTATTACATTACAGTAAGTGAAGATCCCTGTCAGTGTCTCTATTGTTGTGCTTTTTAAATATTATTAATCACCAACTCGTCCAGCTTTGCACCCTTGTTAGTAAGATAGAATCTGACGATAGGTTAAGAGAAAGGGAGGCAGAACTCGGGTAAAACAGTGCACAAGATTTGCACAAAATGTCAGGTGCAAAAAAAACACAAGAAGGTACAGTGCTCTGATTAACAACTCAGGTTTGTATTTCTTCTTTCCCTGAGAATCTCCTTCTTTCTGCTAAACGAAACATTATAGAAAAGTATACGGTGAGTATTTAAGTATAAAAGTTGATGAAGAATGAAAATAATCAATTCATAATAGATACTACGCTTAAAATAAACAAACTAAATATGAAACCGTCATTCCTTTTATCTTGTCGCAAACTAGTCCATTTCTTTTTTTGATAACGCTCGAGAAAGGGGGGGGGGGGGGAAGAAGAGGCTGCCACAGGCTTCTTCTAACCTAGTTATCTTCTTACCATCAATAATTTCCCTTGACAGCTGGTTGCCACTTCTGCTGATGACAGTGCAGTTGGTCCTGTCCGCCGAGCAACCCCAGTCTCTGCAGTGGATCCCCAGCTGTCAGGAAATGACTTTCTGGATGGTGTATTGATGTTCACGCAATCTGTCGTTGAGACAGCTGCCGGTTTGCCCTATATACTGCTTTCCACATGACAGAGAAATTAAATCCACTCCTTCTGTATATGGAACAAATCGGTTGTGTCACATTTTCATACAACTTAAGACCCGGTTTGAGGAGGAAGAATTTACCTTTCTGCATAATCTGTAGAACTTGTACGGAGCACAGAACACCATATGGATATTTACGTGATTGCAAATTTTCTTTAGACTGTGAGAAATATTGTGGATGTATAGCACTACGACAGACCTTTTTGGTTTTGTTGCCTGCCATGCGTTGAGTTACTTACCCCTTCTTGATGGTCTTGGGAAGTTTCTCCGCGCCAAATGTTAACAAAAGAAATGGGTATCCCACTGGTCGCAGCATTTCGATTTGAGCCTCAAAGCTTATTTTTACCGAATGCGGGCACTACTTAGCTAGAGACTGTGCAATTCACTGGTTCACTACGCTCCTTTTTACTAACTTAGAATGCGCCGATTAGTACGGAAGGAGTGGTTTCTTTCTTCTTGGCTCGATAGGACCAACAAATATGATTTTATGACAGAAATAGTCGGAGGTCTAGGATCTAGGAATTTTATAGACTCCTCTAGCGGAAGATCATGGGTTATCTCCAGCGGCTCTAAGCAGTCTTTAAACCTGGATATCACGCGGGACACCACACTTAAAAAACTATTTCCATCAATGTCCAAGAAAATCAAAAAGTCATCTACGAACCAAAACACCTTCACATCTTTGGAAGAGTGGAAGAGTCTAAGCCCCGTTGTAGGATTTTGTCTGATGCGCGAGGTAAATATCACTAAGTCGCGGCGCGATGCATGATCCAATGTATACATCCTGATTTGCCGGTAGGTTTTACCATCCATAGTGGCAAAGGTAGATTTATAGAAATACAGTAAGCAATTCCAAAAAAACACTTTGGGACAGTCCTGAAGCATTTTGAATTGCGATGGCGAAAAAAGGCATCCAATAAGTCTTCAATTAACATGAACATTCCTTCTTGAGGTAAGGCATAAGAAAGGTCTGTGATGTGTGTGGAAATTGCCTTGAAGGCTTTGTCATTGTGCTTTTCTAAAAACAAATTATTACCTCATTTGAGTTTCTGACCAAATATGGGTCGTGGAAGAGTAATCGATTAAGTTTTTCTTGTAAAAATAGTGCTACAGACCTTCGCCAGGTCCCTCTTCCTGGTACGATTACTCATAAGGGACAGTCAACTTTCTGTGTTATTGCACTGACAAATAACTCCAAACTTAAAGCCTTGCTGCGGTCTATAAATGAGCGAGAACTTAATATAATTTCGTTGCTTCCAATTTTACATTAACGAATGAAATATCACTGTGGCAGTTCAAAACAGACTCAATGGCAGTTAAGCTTTATGTCCAAAAACGTCCTGGCACATAATCACAAAACCTCCCTCATTGTCTCTTGGCATTAGAGAAATAGACTTTTCTTTCAAATATATCTCTACCCTCTGAACCAGCAACGATATAACCTGAGATTTATATCGGGTAAGGATGTCGACGCCTTCAGAAATACACCGATCACTTTCTGCCTCGGGGGCCCGTCTTGACACTTGCCTGACAAAAAGGGGAGCAGCTCTGGTGACGATTTTGTTGGTACCACCGCGAACTTTGGTCCTAGGCTAAGTACATGGAGCACATATCCCGGCATAAATATGTCTCCTACCGGGTGGAGAGGCCTACGAGAGGCACGTGCCCTCCTTGGTGTGATGGATCGCAGATGGTTTAATGTGAATCGCAAGGGAATTTCAGTCGTGTGTGCAGTTGAGCTTGAAAGCTCACGCCATCTATTTTTACCAATTTTATCACTCACGTTCTCCCAGAGTTGAAGGTGGAAGCAGTGTCTGTAATGCCGAGTCTGCCGATGCCACTCAAATTGTAAGATTATGCATACCCTTTCTCTGTGGCCAACCAATGGCCACCAAACAATGCCAAGAGCTCTGGGGGTAACAGCTTGACACGGTTGCAGTAGCCGAACGTGCGCGCTTGACAGATGGAGACTGCGGTCAAGATGACAAAGAACCATGGGTTCATTGGTACGCTTGTAAATGGGCTCGTTGGACGAGAAATAAAGCTTGAGAGGACAGAGTCGTGTGCCAGTTGGTTGTACATGCTTGGGTGAAACAGCGCACAAGATTTGCACACAAAACACAGGCGCGCAATAAAAACGAAACACGAACACCTTGCTAACAACTCAGGTTTGGATTTCTTCTTTCCCTGATCATCTTTTTTTTCCTGTTAGACGAAAAATTATACAAAATTATGGGGTGAAAAATTTACTGTAAAAGTTGATGAAGAATAAATATATTAAAATTAATATGAAACACTACGCTTAAAATAAACAACCTATAAATAAAACCGTCGTTCCTTTTATCTTGTCGCAAGATAGTCCATTTCTTTCTGTCATAACGCCAGAGAGGGGGCTACTGACACAGCCTTCTTCTAACCTAGCTTTTTTTTCAGCTTCAATAATTTTCCCTGATAGCTAATTTTCACTCCTGCTGATGACAGTGCAGTTGGTCGTGACCACGGAGCAACCAGAGTCTGTGCAATAAATACCCGGCTGTCCAGAAATGACTTTCTGGATGATGTATTGATGTTCACGCAATCTGTAGTTGAGACATCTGCCGGTTTGCCCTATATACTGCTTTCAAAATAACAGGGGAATTGAATACACCACTCCTTCTGTAGAAGGATCAAATCGGCTCTGCTGCTTTTTCGTGCAACTTAAGACCCGGTTTGAGGAAGAATTCCCTTTTCTGCATAAACTGGAAAGCTGGTACGGAGCAGAGAACACCACATTGATGTTTACGCGGTTGCCAATCTTCTTTAGATCGTGATAGATATTGTGGATGTATGGCACTACGACAGGCCTTTGACTATTGTTGCGTGCATTACGTTGCGTAGATACGGTGTGTGGAGCTTGTGGAGAGGAGGAGGAGACTGCTGAGCACTTGATAGTTTACTGTAAGGGGCTTCACCCTGTTGTAGCTGAAGAGGCGACTAATTTCACAAACGCACAATCTTATTATTCCCTTCCGGGCGACCTGAAACGTGGGGCGGAAGGAGAGGGCACCCGGTTGCATAGAAGCGCCTTTGTCGTATGAATCTTATATAGCTTTTAAGAATAGATTTCTAGATAAATAATACTATGTTAAATAAATGTTCAGAAAAAAAAATAAAACACTGACTAGGTGGCGCAAGTTTTCCGCCCGATTCATGCAGATGCCAATTGTAGACGCCGCGCCAGTAAAGGCTCCTTTGTGTCGCTAGAAGTGCTCGTTTGGAAAGACTGTTCCATGCGCCCCGAATACCGCGATGGTAAAACCTCAACAACAGTGCTTTGTTCCGGGAAAGATTGCCCCATACATCAAGACCACCGCGATGGCAAAAAGACAAACACACTGTTTGTTCTCTTACGCACCATCGGGTAAGTTTCTGCGAAAAAGGGAGAAAAGAAAGCCTCCGTCTTCGCAGTTTCCGACTACGACGACAGTGGCAAGAGTGTCGGCAGGTTTATTCTTTTGTTACGTGAACCACGAGTCCAAAGCCAACATAGCTTAAACTAAAAAGTATTTTAATAAGCACAAATCACTCGCGATACTTAATCAGTGAGCTAGAAAGCACCCGAATCTCAGCGGGCGCGACCGAATGGCGCATCTAACTGTCGACAGCAGCGCCACAGCTGCATCCTGATTGGCTGCTCCTTTATCTCGCCGATTATGACACCTCTCCTTCTAGCCACCGTAGCATGAGGCACCAGTCAGGGCGCCATACTTACAATTGTCTATAAGACATTTTTGCTGTTCACAAACATGAACAGCTGTTTGCGTCCCAAAAGACTTCCGGTAGCTCCGCCCTTGCAAGCCTGTCGAGCTTACGTATGTGACCAGTGCTACGAAGCATAAAGGATACACGAGAAAAAAAAGTGAAAGCCGTTTACAACTCCCGGTAACACCGAATTGGAGCGCAGCTCTTGAGGAGGAGGAGGGAAGGGTACTGGGGGGGGGGGTGGAGTGACCTGGGGGGGGTTACGTGACCTTGGGGGGTCGCGTGACGATGCCGATGGTGTCATCAGTGACGTCACTGATGGCGTCATCAGTGACGATGACGATGCGGACTCCGATCACGTCATCAGCGATGATGACGATGACGATGCGGATGCTGATGTCGGTGACGTCATCCGTGACGTCACTGATGACGTCATCCGTGATGATAACGATGACAATGCGGATGCCGGTGACGTCGTCAGTGATGATGACGATGACGATGCGGATGCAGGTGACGTCATCAGTGACGATGACGTCATCGGGGAGGTCACGTGACCTCGGCGGGGGGTCACGTGACCCTGGGGGTGTCACGTGACTTTGGGTGTCACGTGACCTTGGGGTGACCTTGGGGGCCACGTGACCTTGGGATGACCTTGGGGGCATCACAAGGTCACGTTCGGCGTCGCCGAGCGGTCCCCAAGTGGTCCCCAAGGTCACCTTGGGGTGACCTTGGGGATCACGTGACCTTGGGATGACCGGGGGGGGCATCCCAAGGTCACGAGCGGCGTCCCCGACGCCGCTCAAGCCGGGAACGGGCCCCAAGAGCTGCGCTCTAAAAAGCTGGAAATTTAGTGAGGGCCTTTGTCTGTACGCTTTGACGTCTTGGAGGAGGCAAGTTGTTTTACAACAATGTTCGAACATTTTGAACAGATCTCACGTTTCTTGTTTCTTTTGACGTTTACCTGGAGAAATGGCGGTGTAATGTTTCGTTGGCGTTTTGAGCAGCGGTGTTAAGCGTGGATTTGTTTGTTATTTTTTTTTTTTTAAACCGAAAGTTCGCTGGGGTGTCAAAGACTGGAGTAGCGCCTGGTCGCGTTTGCAAAGTAAATGGTCTTTTGGGAGTATTTCCTGGCGGCCATAGCTGTGTGCGTGAAGGCTGAGCGCGTACTGATAGCGAGGTTTCATAGTTCTTTTGCCACGTGCATTCCGCACCATCAAGATTTCCGGTCTTAGCAGACTATTAATGTTATCTCGTTCTGAGCATGCGCTGAACAAAGAACACTCAAATAGGACATCCAGTGAATATCCCCTATAGACGCTTTGCAGCAGCTGTGCATGGACGCCGCCATAACTGACCTTCAGTTTTTGTTTCCTCTTATTCCGTTTATTTCACTTTATCATTAGTATAGCAGGCCAGGTTATTGCCATATTAGATTCATCTGTGTCCTTTTCTAAAGCATCAGCCTTTGTAGAGGATCGTCAACTACCGTGTCAGTTGCTCGGCATCTCGGTAAGACAAGAGAAGGTCAGCAATGGCGGTTGTAATTTGGCGCTTGTGTAAAGAGTCTATACCCTTGTCACACGGGCACACTTAACAGCAGTTACGCTAAGCAAAAGTTAGCACACAATACTTGCGGGCAGCATTCTGTGGCAATGCAGTCAAAGCTATGGGCGCTTGGGCGCTAAGTATCTTCAGCACCCATTAAAGCAGTGTACACCTGCTCTTCACTTCTTTTGAAATAGCTGTCCGAGAGTATAGTGCGGTAACTGTGTTGCCGTGTAAAAGCAGTTAAAGGGTTTTTAACTGCGGGCAAGGGTTCCCGTGTAACAGGGGTATTACGCTGTCATCGACTATAAACGCCAAGAACAAAATCTTCATGCCATTTTCATAGAGCCTGACGTGGCGTCGCAATTCAGTAATCCGAATTGGGACAGCCTACTATCTAATGAAAACGGTTGGAGCTGCGAAACTCTACTCGCTCAACGTGCAAACACGCCGAAATTCTCCTTTCACGTACTTTATTTGCATGCGAAGTCAGTGCAGCCGCAAGTGAGATTAATTAAAAATTTATTTTCAGTCTTACCTCTACAAAAAGGTAGCGCCTATTTTAGGCTGTTTCGAGAGTTCGCTTATTAACTTACCGGTGAACGACCTCGTGTTTGTTAGTCGCATATTCCCCCGGTTCTCGTTCGCGCAAGAGGTCGCGAGGCTTGGGTGTTTTTTAGATGCGTGGGGGAACCTCGCGTCGTTTTAAAGCATGTTCCCGCAAAGCTCCCCTGTACTTCATTTCACCCCGTCTTGTACGCGTTACTCGAGAAAATGAATTGATTACTAAAACAACCAATCATGTCTAAAAAGTATTCAATTAGATTACTTGATTACACCAGAAAAGAAGTAACTGGTCGTTACCTTAAAAAAGTAACCGTTACTTCTCCCATTACTTTAGATTGTCAGGACAAGGTGGCTTCCAGTCCGTTTTGAAACGGGTATTGTCATCTGTCCATTATTAGACTAGAATCACCGAATTATAAACTTCTTATCCAACCTTGGTTCACCCTATCCTTCTATCGGAGATTTCGTTCGAGGATTCCTTTCTAGAAAACTTGCACGAACAAAGAGCGTCATAAGAAAACGGGAGGGAGAAAAGTAACGGTTATAAGCAATGTCAGTGCTTCCAAAAGTAATCAGATTACTTTTGCGATTATTTCCTGACAAAAGTAATCAAATGATGACATAATTACTCCAAAAGGAAATAGATGACAAGAGATTTGATTACTTGTCATGAGTCTCGTACAAGACTGATTACACCTATTAAGGCGGGGTGACACTTGTTAATACATCATACAAAAAACAGTCTTTGTAAAGATTCGAACGCGAATCCCGCGAGATACCTGCTTCGAACGCCGCATGGTAATCAGTTCGAGTAGAAAACTTGGCATGCGGCATTCGAATCCCGGATATTTGCGGTCATTCATGTTTGCAGAACGTCTTTTGTTTGATCTCTGAGCAGTGTGACCCCGGCTATTGCGATGAAGCACAGAGGACGAGGCTAGCCCTAAGAACGAAGTCCGCCATGTTTGCCATGTTGCTGCGCCTAGGCCACGTGACCATCACATAGCATTGGATAGGCTGCCGTGTCGTGCAAGTGGCTGCTTCGGTCCATCGAGAGGCGAAACGAGGTATAGACGTTTTTAACCCCGAAGAGCGATCAAAAACTCTCCCTTTGCTTCCCGGGATGCGCGCCACGTGGTAACAACGTCAGGCCTTTGCGAGGAGCCAGCTGCGCTGACGGCGACATTCCAGGGGGATAGGGCAGCTTTCTCTCGGGCTGTACAAGCACACCCCGGCCTGGCAGGAGATCTCATTGCAGTGGCGGTATTTTGTTCGCGTGTATGAGAACTTACAGATTTTTCTCAGCGACATATTGGAAGTGGCATGGTGATCGCCTAACTCGTTGTGGCTTGCGCTGTTACGCATGTCGTCCGAGGCACTCGAAGAAGAAGCCTACGATATTTATCGGTAGGGCCATGTATATCCACGGATTACCCGCAAATCACCCGCGGATATCTATATAATAAACTGGCGGATCAGGGTTAAAAATGAATCAGACTTGGCGGATTGCGGAACGGGCGCGGATATCCTGCGGCTGCGGATGCGGTTCGAATGCGGATATCCGTGGCTCCGGATCTACATTTTTGTCGAGGCGGCGCATGAACGTGTGCGACCGGACATTGTGGTGTGAGTAGGTGAGTGATACGATGTAGTGCATCATCAAATGTATTGCGGGAGCAAACCACACCCTTAGATAAAGGGTGCCGGTTAAGGAAATCTGTTCTTTACGTCGAGAAATATTTGATTCCCACCTAAGATCGCTTTAGAAAGTTCTTTCTCGCCATAAATGCTGTCCTTAGAAAAAAGTAAAAAATGCAGGAGCATCAGCCGTCCCGGAAAAGCGTGCTCTCGTTTGGCAGGGAAAGAATGGAAAACGTTATTTTTGAGAAGAAGACCAAAACGTACAAGCCAAAAAAAAGCAGAAGAAACCGGCAAGTGGCTTCTTCGCCTATATTTTCAGAAAAAAAAAATGGGTATAGTCTTACACCTCTTGTCCTATATAATACAGCCCAAAACTTCCGTTTGACGTACAGCGCACTGACCTTGAAACTACAGTACCAACTTTCACCAGCGGCTCGATAGCCAAGTGCTCCAACTTAAAATTCACAGGGTCTCTTACGCTATAACTAAAACGACTTGAACGTGAAAGGTCGAGCGCCGATGCATAATAATAATAATAACTTTATTAGCTTTGAAAAAATACAGGTGTAAGCGTGCTGGCCCACGAAAGCAAAGATGCTTGTATGTGGGACCAGGCAGCCAACAAAATACCGTGACACATTGAACACTGGAGAAACAAAAACAAACAACAGCAATGTAGGCATTTGGGCAACGAATACGCGCTAAGTAATTATTTAATTATTATTGCGCGAGCGTGAGGCACCATTCTCTTACATTTCGTTTTACCGCACGAAATGATGACAAGTTCAGCAAAGATTCTGGCAAACAGTTGAACATCGAAGGGACATAGTGTCGTTTTAACTTTTTTCCATAGTTTGTTTGTATCTTAGGGACCTTGAACCTATCTGTACGCCGCAAGTTTCTTTTTTAACCTCTTGTTTAAATGTTCTACTATAATTATTACTTGTTATTATCACATATTTAAGAAACTGATTAAATGAAAATACTTCTAACGCGCGCGTTTTTTCTTCAATGTCTAGTTTATCGAACACTGACCCGTAAGAAATATTGTTTACACTATATTTTATGATTCTATCAATTCCCTGTTTTTTGTACTCTGAACCATTCCCATATATTGTAATCCCATACCGTATAACAGATTCTCCTAGCGATCTGAAAATAGTTCTCCGCAAGTTTACAGAACATGCACTTTTTAGCTTGTAAAGGTACGCCGATACCACCCGCATTCTCTTAATAATATATTCGATTTGGTGGTTCCAAAGGAGATGTTGGTCAAATATTAACCCCAAATATTTAACCGAGGAGTCATAAGGCAATGGTCTACACGTACAAATGTGTCGAGCATGATCATGAAGGTGAAGATATATGTTTGGTACTAGAGTAATTTGTTTATGGGGATTACGAAAACAAACTAATTTAGTTTTATTGACGTTCACAGAAATGAGATTACTTGAAAACCAGTTAACTAATACATCTATATCGCTTTGAAGCAGCGGAACCGCCTGGTTATAGTTGTCATGCGGTAGGAATAGAACGGTATCATCCGCGTACTGAAACATTCTAGATCGTAGTTGTAATAACCCTAGATCAATCACATATATATTAAACAATAACGGACCTAGTGTGCTACCCTGTGGCACGCCGCGATCGACTCTGAGTTTTGTACTAGTGCTGCTTCCAATTTTAACCATCTGAAACCTGTTTGTAAAGTAGTCAGTGAAGAATTTCTGAAACGGGCCCCTGAAACCATGCTTATTGAGTTTTTGATAGGAGGAGTGCGTGATCAATTGTATCAAATGCCTTGGATAAGTCCAGAAACAAGGCAAGGGCTACTTTATTATTTTCAAGCGTTTCATTAACACAGTGCGAGAAAACTTCAAGTAATGAAATAGTGCTCCTTTGTTGCCTGAAACCGTATTGCCCGTTGTTCAATAACGAAAATCTCTCACAGAAGTCATTCATACATATTTGTACCCATTTTTCGAGAATGTGAGCAATTGTTGGTAATATCGATATCGGCCTATAGTTTCCTAATTCTTTCTTACTACCCTTTTTGTATAGCGGTCTCACTACTGATAATTTTAGTTCTTCCGGTATTTTTCCTGTCGTCAGGCATCCGTTAATTATAGCGAGGAGGACCAGTTTTATACTTGAAAAATTGTAGCACAAATCCCTAATGCGAATTTGGTCTATCCCAGGCACTTTCGTTATTGACATTGAATTAATAATGTTCATGAGATCGTACTCATTTATTTCTGGTAGATGTGCTGAATTTACACAGTCAATTTGGTCAGCCGGTTCATCATTTACATGCACCGCTATCTTTTGCCTTAGGGCTTGTACGGTACTAATGAAACTGTTGTTGAAAGATTCGGCTAATTCCGTGTAGTTATCTAATAATAATAATAATAATAATAATAATAATAATAATAATCTTTATTTTTCTGGTGCCCCAAAACGGCCGAGCGGCCTTCTCTTAGGTACACCAACTCGTACAATAAAAACTCTTAAACAAAAATCCTACTCATTAAAAAGAAATAGATATGCATATACACTGACGCGCTATGAAGTGACGAAAAGTTCGTCCAACTGACAGCGAAACGTAGGCAGGGGTGTGGTGATGTCAACTTGAGGTGGCACAATGCTGTTATACAATGTCTGTAAACGAGAAAGAGTTGACACACGGCATGGTGAGCAAATATCAAAACAGGTAAGCTGTCTCGTCGCACGGAAAGGAACATGGAAATGGATTTTACTAATAAGCCATGAAGAATCAATGGCATCATTAATGATCTTATGCAGGAATACCAAGTCAAGGACTGTTCTTCTGTGTGATAAAAGCTTCAGCGAAAATCTATTCAGTAAGCATTCATAGTCATAATACACGCGTCGTCCAATCCATCTATCATAAACAATTCGAACAAATCTTTTTTGCACACGTTCTATGATCAAAGCCTGTGTTACAGAAATTGAATTCCAAATCGCAGAAGCAAACTCAAGCCTTGAAACCACTAAGGATTGAAAAAGATGTATTGAACAATGGGGCTTTTTAAAATGCTTGGTCAAACACGATATAACTCCTAGAACTTTCATTGCAGAGCTGACAACAAAAGAGACATGATTTTTAAAAGTTAATCCGCAGTCAATGAACACACCAAGATCCCTTACAATTAACACTCGTTCAATCGGATTTCCCTCAAGATGATAAGTGTTATTTATGATCGCGCGGCGTCTGCACAAAGATATCACTTTTGTTTTTAAAGGATTAAGAAATAACTGATTTTGTTTACACCACAGTGCTATATTAGACACATCATGTTGTATCAGATCACAATCTAAATGACAGTGAACACTCTTAAACAACTTGATATCGTCAGCAAATAAAAGCAGTTCAACGTTCTTTACACATGACGCTATATCATTTATGAAAATTGAAAACAGTAGAGGACCCAAAATTGAACCCTGGGGCACGCCTGATATTGAAAAAAAACTCTTTGGAATAACTGTCAGCGACCCGAACACTATTTGATCGAAAAGACAAATAACTCTTAAACCAGTTACACAATTCTGTACAGACACCATACAGATGCAACTTGGACAAAAGCAACACGTGACTCACTTTATCGAAGGCTTTTGACAAATCAAAGTATATTGCATCTACTTGTTCTCTGTTTAAAACAAACGGCACACAGTAATCTAAAAAGGTACACAAATTTGTTTCCACAGACCTACCCTTTAAAAAACCGAACTGCGAGGGCGATATTTTTTGACGGAAATAAAAAGTCATCCTGCTATGCACAACAATCTCAAAAACCTTGGAAAAAGCACAAAGCAGAGAAACTGGACGGTAGTTCGCAACTACAGATGCGTCACCGCCTTTTAAGATAGGAACAACAACTGCTTTTTTCCAGAGCGAAGGAAAAACGCCATAACTGAGTGACATATTAAAGATGTGCTTCAAAATAGGAATGAACAGCTGACCGCAACCTTTGATAACAAAACCTGGTACACCATCTACACCAGAAGAAAACTTTGGTTTTAACTTTCTTATCGCCTCGGCAATATCACGAGAGTCCACTCTTATAGAACTCAAAAAATCGTGACAAATCAGCTCGTTATCCTCCGGTAGAACGGATTGCTGATTGTCAGAGAAACATTTGGCAAAATAATCAACGAAAACATCTGCAACTTTATGAGGTGATGAAACATAACCCGGGGCGTTATCTGAACTGGCACGTAAGCAGATGATAGGACTAACGTCACGTTTATGTTGCTTCGTGAACTTCCAGAAAGTCTTCGGGCGGCGAAACAAGCTATTTTCTACGCTGTCAAGATGCATGCGTTTATCGCGCTTGAACAGTTTCTTCGCCAAGGCCCGAAATAAACTGAATTTGGTGTACATAAGTGAAGAGCCGTATTTTTTATAAAGACGGTGGAAATGTTCTTTCTTGACAAAATAACATTTTAAATCCCTGGAAAACCATTCAGGATATTTGGATGGCTTTGTTGAACGCTTCGGTACAAAAGTGTCGATGACATCTTTTACAATTGTCGTTAGAGTCTCGGTAGCACGATCGACATCAGACATGGCGAGAAGGTTAGACCAGTCGAAAGTTTCAATATATTTATACAAGCCAAGGTAATCTCCTTTTAAAAAAACTGTAAGCTAATGGCTT
Organism: Ixodes scapularis; assembly: GCF_016920785.2. NCBI lineage: Eukaryota > Metazoa > Arthropoda > Arachnida > Ixodida > Ixodidae > Ixodes > Ixodes scapularis. Next base: position 70,078 of record NW_024610099.1, on the reverse strand, counting down.
TGACGATATCCACGACTTCCACGGAACAGATAACTGGACTATTAAAGGTGGATGAAACTTATCAACTTGTACCAAAGGATCGGAAGCCAGACATAAGCTTAGAATGTGGACATTTGAAAGAACGAGATCTAAGATATTACCTGCGCAATTCGGTATTGAATTTAATTGTTCTAGAAAACTCAAGTTAATAAAAGACCACAAAGAAAAGGCCTTTCTAGCTGTTAACGTATTATTGTTTAAAGCTTGCAATGACAACTCTACACCCGGAAGATTAAAATCTCCGTATATCTGAACACGAAACTTGTCAAAATCGATCTGCTTTCCGAGAGATTCAAAATGTTCAATAAAAGTGGTTTCATCAAATAACGGGGGAAAATAGTACGTTCCTATCAGGTAATTAAATCCGTCACTTGCCTTAATCTCGATTCAAACACATTCTGAATAAGTTTCAAGATCAAACCGCCTATGCGATACCACGGAAACTTTAGTTGCAATTAAAACACCCCCTCCCATCGTTTGCCCCGTACACAAAGTGTCTCTATCCCTTCGATAGACCGTGTAGCTGGGGTTAAAGTAACTAGAGACTGATATACCATCACAAAGCCAGGTTTCATAATATCATGACTTGCTTTAGTTGAATTGTACAAAAACTCGTCGGCCTTAGTCCTCAGGCCTCGTACATTTTGGTAAAACACGCTAAGTTTGTGCGTCATGAACGTTTTCTACTCCGTCATCAGTATGAACACGAGACTTGTCCAGTCGACCAAAGAACTGATGAAAAATGCTACCTTCAGGCCACACCTCTCTTTCTTAATTTCGTCGAAAACTGACTCGTCACCCGGGATGTGGAACGAAGAGTATGTGTCAAATTGTGTAAGCATTTTTGAACACAGAACCTGCCTCCCCGCTACAAGAGGTTCGATAAGTGCAAGAATTTTTGTTAATTGCGTCGAAAACTGACTCGTCACCCGAGATGTGGAACGAAGAGTATGTGTCAAATCGTGTAAACATTTTTGAACACAGGACCTGCCTCCCCGCTACAAGGTTCGATAATGCTGGAAAATTCTTTCTAATTGTATCGTGAGTGTTAGTTTTTCTTCTCCTACTCATCAACTCATTCACGAGGTCCTATGTTTTCCTTGGGTTTTTTGCAGAACTAAATTTGGTAGTATAAGGATTTCTTTTGGCTAATCTAATTTTAGCAGTTAACTTATTTCTTAGCACACGATATTCGGTTTTTAAAGAGGTATTAACCGGATTTTGTTTACATCTATGCCATAACCTGTCTTTCAAATGGGATAGTTCTAAAATCTCTTCATTAATCCAGACATTTTCGTGTTTCCTTTGCTTCAATTTTACATGTTTGAGAGATATTTTATATATCTCTTTAAATTTACCAACGAGTAAGTCGTAAGCGGTAACATGGTCATGTACTAATAATGAATTCCAGTCATACATACTGATAAGATAGTCTACCTTTTTGTTATCTAAGATGGTTTTAAATACCCTCTGTTTTGACATTTCATTTTTTGGACATTCACCCAATAGTGCTAGTGCTACTAAATAATGATCAGCTACCCTCTGTTTAATTACCGCCGGCACTAATGTTGCATTAATAATTCTTAAAACTATGTGATCAATGCATGACTTAGTTATTGTACTGCCATAATATTCTTCTCTTGTGTAATCGCGTATCACGTTCTCATTAAAGACAGATACCCCTCTTAATGTACTGAGTCATCCTTCTTAATTTGCTGAGTCACCCTTCTCAATGTCCAGAGCCATCATCTTAGTTTGCTTTGTCATCCACTTTATTCGCTTTAGTTCCCCTCAATCCACTTCGGTTCCACTTAATTCGCGTTTTCATTCTTTTTTAATTTCATTGCCTTCAATTCGCCTGAGTGGTCACGTAAACGGTTCAATACGTTTCGTGTTGCCGACGTGTTTTCGCTCAAGGACTTTGAAGGTCGACTGAACGATGAGACATATAAGGCTTTCACCTTGATAAAATAGGAAATGTATGAGTTACTGACCACAAAAATAAAATAATCGGGTTTTTTTTGGCCCTACTGCAAAACCTACTTTTTTTTCGTTTTTTTTTTAGACTTTGGTACGTATTGTCGCTGTTTACTAAGTTTTACTGCCCAGTTATCAAGCCCTTCGTAGATGTTGGGGCCATCAGTTCCATGTTAGTACACTGTACGTCTAACTGAAATTTTGGGGTGAATTATATAACACAAAGGGAGTAAGACCATACCCCCTTTTCTGAGAGTGTTCAAGTAGAGTGGGAAGACTTAATTAGATCCTCTGGAGTGGTCAAAGTTGTGCCAGCACAAGTTTTCGCACCTCATTCTTGAAACGCAGTTTGTAAGAGCCTTTTTATTAGCAAGTATTAATTTCAGAAAGGCGAACAGTCTGAATCCATCCATTTTGGCGATATTCCCTTTCTACTAACAGCAACCTCAACAAGTGAAACATTGCGTGTTTTTGTTCTTTATTTTTCTCCACAGTTGACACTGAGTTGTTTTTAAGAGAGCATGTAGTTGAGGATTCGTGTTTAAACTTTGAACCGATAGGGCGTATTGCCATTATTGAATACTATGGTATTTTTCCAGTGGTGTACTCGCAACTTACCACGTATAAACGAGTATACTTTGCTGCAGGGAATGAGCCCCTTTCCTTTCCCACTTTCTAATTATTTGAACTAAATAAATGACACAATATTATTAGTCGGTCGTTTGTTAATTTGTATATTTATACACGAACTCAACTCTCTGACGTCACGGCGCGGTGGTGGCGCGTCGGTCGCACTTCCGGTCTGGGGCTGTGGGCAGACGTCCCTATGCCAGACGTGTATTCCTGTGTTGTTTAAAAGGAACCAGACAAAAACCTCCCTTCTCGTCAAAACGCCGCGACTGGGGCCGTACCAAAAGTGTCGAGAAAGGTTTGAAGGTCAGTTTTCACGTGCTCGGTTTATCCGAAAATCCGGATATGCGCCGTGAAAAAAAAAAAAAAAAAAGACGCCGTCGGACAACGATTCCTTCGGTGGGAAGCACTTTGGGTTGAATTCACGGATACATGTGGTCATCATATTTATTTGTTTTGTTCCAACATGAACGCCAGAAAACCGTCGAGTTGTGCGGACCACCTGCGGACTTCGTTCAGTGCGTCTTCAAGTTCAAACGGCCGGCCGATCGTTCGAACTGTCGTCTGCTCTTTCAAACGTTACTGCTTGTCGTCTGCTCTCTTAGACGACGCCGGCCCGTAGACCAAATGTTGGCCCAGTACTTGCGATAAAAAGTAAGTGCAGGCCTCAAAAGACTTAAATTTGAAAGTTGGTAAGCAGGCTCGATGTAAACAGTAGATACAGGGAGATGTTGGTCATTGTTACCAGTGACCATCACCGACTTGCTATCCCTAATTCACTTGGTCCGATCCTGCTTGCGATTTTCAGTATCGACGTCGACCATCTCAGCTACGATTCACGCTTTTGCAGCCCGAGTGGCGTCGCGACGGAAAATTGCGAGCGAAATCGCATCATGCGAATCATGCTTTACCGTGCGTACTGCGGCGTCCACGCGGAATGAATCGCCACATATCACATTATTCACGCGAAATTTTATGGCGTAACGAGCCTCGGTAATTTCGCTGACGCCGCTCAAGTAGTCAGACATCGCCAGGACGACGTAGAATCAACAATTTGAATGCGAAAAATTGCAGGGGGACTGACACCGACGCCGACAACATCGCATTCCATTGGTTTGTTTATGGGCGACGGCGAGCTTCTTGCCCACACCCCCATCGCGCATGCGCGGCACCGGTGGCGTCCGCTAGAGGCGCTCCTGTTTGTTTGTAAACATGAGTTGGTGTATAAACTGGGTGTCAGCTTGAAGTGGGTATTTACAAAGCAAGAAGGAAAATAAATATTACAATTTCTTAGAAAGGAATTTTCTCGAAAATACTATTTTTAAGTTTGATAAAGTTATGTATATAAAAGATAGCTTTGGTACATCACACCAAAAATAATGCGTGAATTGCACAGTAACATACTTTAATGTCAATCCAAAGAATGCATGGAGACTTTAATAAGTACCAAACTCAAAACAGGGTTGTGAAAATCTCCCCAACAGCACAAACATGAGCCGGCAGTCAGTTTCATAACTTCATAAGTCAGGGTTTCTTGACAACAGAACTGTAAACATTTCAGTGGTTACAAATAGAGCGCATTTCATAGAAAACTAAAACTAAATACATTATAGCCAACTAGAAACAAACTTCATGCCGGCTTTTACAGCCCACGCCTGATCTTTAAGTGTTTTTGTTTTGTTTTGTTTTCTTTCTCGGCTCTCCTGCCTACTTGCATTCTTTGTGGCGACAAGGAAGTGCGACCTTGTTACCTGGTACCTGATGCTCCTCCTCTTGCGCGAAAGTTAATTGAGCAGCAGCTTCCGCAGATATTTACACTGCACACATCTGTTCTCGCCATTAACAGTGCCAGTGCGCGCACTTCAAACTAAAGATTTTGCGTCCAAATGTCCAGTGCTTACACTTCGACCAAAGCAGTTCATCAAGGTCTTGCACTTCTTCCAGTCCCACGCAGGCTTTCATCGCTTGTACTTCTCAAAGCAACTCTTCGGCTTCTTGCATACTCTCTACATGAACTGTTTTCAAAGTTGCACCCTGAACGATCACGAGGGCGCAAATCCCGTTGTTCGTGTTAAACACCACCGACCGCTCCAAGCGCCTGCCGTCCCTCCGTCCATCTCGCACACTGAGAACACAACAATCTCAGGAGCACCTGAAACCAGATGGCTTCCCCAGTAATTGTTAGGTAGTGCACAGCCTTGCAGCTCCACGCCCTGCAGAACGCTCGTGCTGGTGCTCGGCAGATCAGCGTCGTTTAGCTGCTGTGCAGAATCTGACCCTTCAATGTCAGCTCAAACTGCTTTCAGAGGAAGCCCCTCAGACGATGTTTTTGTTCGGCGCTTCTTTGCAAGCGGCTTTAAGAAGTACGCCGGCAGACTGGGAAAAACTGTTGGTACCGCATCGTCCGTGAGGATACTTCGGTCGCGAGGGATCTGAACGAGCTCCCCCCTCACTCTATGCGGGAAGTGTACGATACAGCTAAATTATTTGATATAGCGTTCGTCAAAGTGCCGTTCACAGAGGACTGGCCTGTCGTCGAGTTTTTTGTCGGCTCTGGGAACGACGCGCTGTTATGCTTGGAAGCGATCTGCTTGTTTAGGCACACCGAACAATGACACGTGTGTCTTCGCTGGTGTCGAAACATAGCCGCTTGAACACCCCGGGGCAAAGCATGCTTTTTTCCCATTCAGTTCACTTTCCTGTCTCGCTATATTCCGCTCACATGCTAGCAAAAGGCACGGGTAAGAGAAAGACACTTCAGCTAATAAGTGGTAGCTCACGGAAGCACACGAAACAACCAACACGAGGTCCAGGCGAATGACTCAACACAGGCAGACCAGCGGTAGCCGCCGATGTCTCCGGAGAAACAGATCGGGCTGGGCTTGCGAGCGCCACCTGTCGCCGTCATACGAAAACGTAACACTCCGCACAACGGAGCGAGCCGTGGGACCGATACAACCCCCCCTTCGTTCGGGTGCGGATACGAAGTCTGCAAGTCGGATACGGATGATCAAACTGTCGTCCGCGCAGGGCTTTTTTTATCAGTACCATCCTGAAGCCGCATCCTGATACACTTGTTTTTGTTTTTTTAGGGGTGAAACTCCTTAGGGTCTAGCCTTGTCCGTCCGGCGTCCGTGATCACGTCGATTGCACTGCCTCCGGGGTGGGCCCAGTTTAACAAAAAAAAAAAAAACGTACGCCCGCAAGGGGGTTGGAACTCAGGAGCGCTTGCTTACGAGGCAGACGTCTTAACCACTACGCTACACTCCAAGGTTGCATGTAGCCGCTCAACGTGTATACAGGAGAGGGCGCTGCGGTCACATGCGTATATAATCGCGTTAAACTTTGCATGCATTGGCTCAACGTTTATAGACGAGAGGGCGCTGCGGTGAAATGCTCAAATGCGTATATAACCACGATCCATACCACACATTCTCTTTCTGAAATGGACCGTTGACTTAAGCGGTGGAGATGCGTTCCCACGGCTTCTAGCGGATCCAAGCTGATCCGCCAGAAGAACCACTGGCACTGCATTTCACCGACCATAAAGCAGTAATAACGAAGTCGAAACGCAGCCCGGAACTCAGCCCTACCTATGAGCAATAAAAAAATCAGCACCATCAGCACTACCTATGAACAATAAAATCAGTATCATCAGCCCCACCAAAGCTTCGCCCCAATCAACATCATTCATCACGTGGAGATGCGGCCTCATTTTTTTTCCAAGTTCTACTATTCGAGGAACGTCTTTTTTTCTTTCTTTTTTAGGGGGAACAAGTTTGTCTTTTTTTTTCTGCATTTGACGGCGCTGTCAAATCGCGTATCACCGTTATCGCGTATCACCGCTTCATATGCGCCTCCAATGTGATACTTTCGTCATCGTGCACCGAGCCTTGTAGTCTGGAGTGCGATCAATAAATGCGTCTGATAACACTGACATCCCTCTCGGCTCCCCGCCGTTCGTGTGAATGCTCGAGTTCGAGAGGGGTTCCCGCTGTTTTCTTCGAATACTGCCGTCACGCACATCCCTCTCCGAAAAACATCCCCCGTGTGAGCACCCCTTAACCAGCTTGTCTGCAGCCTCGGAATATACGAAGAGTATGCCTTGCTGTACCTGACGGTTATCTACGCGGTCGTCGTAATCAATTTTGTCTTAACAGTGGTTACTTTCCGAGAAAGTTCGGCTTCACGTTTTTTCAACACTCGGCGATAAATTCATAACATTTTTTTTTTCGCGGTCCACAAGATACTCTGGACGTTTGGACACGCTGCGGGTTCGTCTTCCCAACGTATCGCGAAGGTTCGGCAATTTGTAACTTCTCTAATCTTCACAGTTGCGAGTTTTCGACCTTTCAAAATTGACGTCAGGAGCCGAACTGAAATTTTTTGCATGGCTAGAACGCCAAAAGCGTAAACAACAGGGAGCACGCGAATGCGCGATCATTTTCCAAGATAGAAAGGAGGGAATTTAGCTTTTATGTGCAATCAACCGAATATTCGCAGTTCGGCTACACGGCACGAGGGTTATGTAGTTGTTCAGTGGAAACACCGTGTCTGTCATGAATCGGGGATTTGTTTTTATATTATCAATTAGCAGCTGTTCTTGACGCGTGGGTGGCGGAGTTCCCAACGCGCGCGGCTTCCAGGCGTACGAACGGGCTTCGCGAAGCCCGCTATGGTCCTGTCTTTTCTTTTATTAAGCGCTCGCTCTTCTGGAACGCTCCAGTCTATTCTTGGCCCGTCATCGCGCGTCCTGGTCCAGAAGAACACTGAACGTACGGCGTTCAAATAAAAAGAGCAGAAACGCGCAGCTTCGGAGACAGTCTCTGTTTTGTCGTCGTCGTCGCAGGGTGTACGGCTCCTTGTTGTTTCAGTTTTTAGACCCTGGTTCGGCTCGTTAAAAGTTCGCTCGTTCGGCTCGTTCGCAACTAATCGGACTGGGGGATTATTTAATAAGAACACCTCACGCCTCACGTTTTATTAAGAAGATGCATGGGTGGTTATCGGCGAGTATATGGCATAAAATATCGTGTTGTTTTTTTTTTATTACTGCCGCCTTGATTTATGACTAGGGTTCCGTTTGTTCTGGGTTTATTTTTTAACAAATTCGGAGGTGTTTTGGGAGTTTTTGTCCCCAGAAATTGGTTCATTTTCGGTATACATATTTTAGGGACAAAATATGGCGCCTTTATCGGGGCTTGGAAAAAAAATAGGACACGAACGTGGAATTTTTTAACCTTCAGAAAGCGTACACGTTGCTCGACTATTTCGAAAACGCCCTCTTCCCAATAATTTAGAGAGCAAAATATTGTGTGCGGTCTCGAAGAAAAAACAGCCTCGCAAACGGTTCGTTGGGGGCTGTAAATAAATACCTTTTTTCCCCCGTGAAGCTTGGATTTTTCTCTTTTAAAGACAGCTCGAAATCACGGTTTTAGAGCGGAGCTGTTAAGGGCTACCTTCCCCAGGATTGTGTCCGCCAGCAAATGAATGTCGACACAACACTCCGGACAGTTACCGCCATGTATGAGCGACGGTGGCAACCAGGTCATCGGTTTGCCGGTTGTCTGGTTGCCGCCGTCGTTCATAGATGGCGGCAACCAACCATTCCCGCCTTTCCATTCTGGCTTGCCGACTTACGGCCGGCCATTACTTAATTCCCACCATAGTACAGCTTCGCTGGTCTTCCTTCTTTACCGAAATAGAAAGGCTGAAAAGTTTTTCCCCGATTTCAATGAATCCGTTTCTGGCGTTAATTTTCGAGGTTTATCGGTATTTATCGTAAACACGAAATCCTTATTATGGCGTAATTACTTTAAAAATTAAATGCCTAGATCATTCTATAAAACAAATAAAAAACTTAACTGTTCACAGATAGCTATTTTGTGGATACGTGAACAGCCCATGAAGAAGACAATTATGCGCTTACGTACAAGAGCTGTATTAAAGCTAAGTTGTAAGTCAGCAGCAATGTCCGCATGCGGCCTTTCTTCTTTCGATTTTGTAAGTTCGAGTCGACCCATCACAAATAAAAAAAGATGCCAGAGGAAAACTGTAGTCATACCCACTGACAGCTTTAACAAATTTAGGACACGGCGAGTTCCATTCATCTTAATGCTGCTACGAAGTTGCGGCATCAGCCGAAAGAATGTCGCATCAGGAATCGCAAACTAAAGCCCGATTTACAGGGTGGGATTGTACTTTCGATATCGCAGTTGCGACGTTGCTCGTGCGGCAAAAAAAAAAAAAGAGCCTGGGGGAAGCTGCGGTGCCAGACGTCGCAGTTGCGAATTCGCGAATGCAATCGCACCATGTCAATCGGGCTTCAGAGGCGTGACGATAATGAGTCGCGCCTTGCTTTCTTAAACTTCAATTGACTAGATGTAATATGTCATGTGAATTACCATTGTTTGTGCCCTTCTAGACAAAAACAATCTACCCCATATGTCGTGGGGTTAACCTGAAAACGAGTTATATTAATTGTTGCAATTGATTCCCCTTATTTTCCTACGCAAATCTCGTGCAACTTCAACACGTTTTAGCACTCGTTAATTTTTTTGAGGGTGGCTTTCGCGGACGATTTCATCACCATTCGATTCGAATGATTCAGGAGATTTGGGAAATATGCGTTTTAATATATTATCTAACTACAATTTATTTCTTCGCTTATTTTTCTATTTTAGTATAATGGTGGTTGGGGTGTAAGGTTGGTATAAAACTTTTGTTAAGTGATATAACAGTCATTTTCTTGCCAACCTGAGAAATCTTTCACAGCGCCGCTTACTTTTACAAAATGATTATTTGAAAATGTTTAAATCTTCGCACAGGACCGTTATTAACCCGCTATCCAATCAAGAGGCGTAGACACACTGCTTTAGGTTCCTAAACCAACCAATATACAATTTCCGGGTCCATCCATCGTCCAACAGTAGTAAAAGTTTCTTAGGCTTGTCGGTACAAGACGCGACGATTAGAAAATATCTTGAGCAACAAAATATTCTAAATAAAAGACCTACGGAAGTGCCGGGAGGCACTTACTTGATCGAATGATCGTTTTAGCGAACGCCCACGTTTCACCGAATGACACTTTAGCGAATAGTCGGATGCCGCGAAGCGGCGTTTTCGGGTGGGCCAAATGAGTTGACATTCTTGTAATGAGCCGCCGCAGACTGTCGCCGAGAAGCGGCGTAAGCGCAGCGCGGCGGATGGGTTAACGCGCGCCCCCGTTGTTCGCTAAAACGTCGATTCGCTCAAATGTCACTGTTCGCTAAAACGTCATTCGCTCATGTGATATGGACCCGGAAGTGCCATATATGGCCGCTCAAACGTCGGGCTCACCTCACCGCTCTTACTCGCGAACCCGGACAAAAGCTCACCCGAATGAAATTGTTTGCTTTTCTCCATGCCAATGACACGAGAAATTAAACAGCGCATTCTATATATGAAAAAAAAAAGTATGTATGACTCGCGCAAGGTGCTTCTCAGAAGTTCACCGGAGAAATGCTCGCCGGTGACCTTTTGTCCGGTGAGCTTCTGTCCGTTTACCTTGGAACTCGCCGCTCCTTGCGTATCTTAGTCTGTCTTTCAGTGATTGCAGTTGCGTTTGTTTTTCAGTGGAAACCGATATCTGCTTTCTTTTGCCATTGTTCCTACGTCAAAAGACCAAGCGGACCTTCGATTGTGATTTTTGACTACTTTGGCTATTAGAGTATGTTACGACTCTGACTTCCACTACTTAAAAAAACACCACGAAAAAGTACGATACTATGATAAACATATATAGCCCTCCCAACATCTTGAAAATTTGGGACGGAAAAACAAAGAAATTGGTTTCAGGTTTCTAATCTGTTGAAAGTTCACCGGCTCGCCTGCGTGTTTTCAGTAATTTCTGGCGGCCTGTCTTTCTTCATTAATAAAATAACGCAAAACAACAAAACACGAAAGGTATTGGTTCACCTTGCTGGGCAGTGCGATACAGCACAACGCAGTTTCATGGCTTCCACGAGACAATCACATTGGATTGGAGGAACATTTTTGAGACGTGCGGGCAGCATGAAGAAAAAATGTGTCAAGGGAGTTTGTGTTCGCTGAAAGACACAGCCAACGAGCGCAGGGCGGGGAGTACGAGGAGTACACGACAAACCTATAAACGTTATTTGTTTATGTACGCTTTTCTAAAGTTTGGGATTTAAAGGCTCAGAAAAGAAAACTTTGCATCTATCCTTCACGCTCTTCAAATTAAAAAAAAAAAAAATATATATATATATATATATATATATTCAAAGTATCATCATGCCCTCCCTCGGCAAGGAATCAACCGAAATTAGGAGCGATATCTTTTATGTTGCGAAAGAATCCCATGGACGGAAAACCACAGGAAGAAAAGAAAACTGCCAAAAGTGGCTGCCAATTCAAGATACTTGCGGCGATAGCTACCTTACCTCCGAGAAACCCAAGGAGAAAAAATTCAAGCTGTCATAATGTTACGCTACGCTAATATTATGGAGGTATTTGACGAAAGGAATTTTAACACGAAAAGAAGAGTGTCTTGCGGCTTACATATAAAAGAGTATTTATATATCTCTATGAATATTTATACACGATGCGTATCGTTGCCTCCGAAAAAAAAAAAAAAAAGGTCAAATAAGCAGTGAAAAAAAAAAAAGATTTTTTGAACAAACAAGCAAGCACCGATTTGATTCTGAGAGGCACTTTGGCATGACTTGAAACCTTTCTGGGTACCGACTTTCTTCTAGTACGTAAACAACAAAAAAGTCAGCATCGTGTAACACTTAGCTCTTTCTTTGGATGACCTAGACGAGACGGAAAAGAACGCACTTTAGAAATGCCACCTTTCTTTCTTGCTCACAAATGAAACGAAAGAAAATAAAGAAAGGAGCATGTTTGCTTTGCGACCATACGCGACCCCCTGCTTCGAAACACGACGGGCTTCGCTGGGGAAACAGAAACAAGATGCCGCTTGTATGCTCACCCCTAAGCTGACAGTGCGGCGGGAGCTACGTGGTCGTTCAACCAGTCATGCGTCGTTTTTACTTTCGCCGCGTGATCACGCTACTGAACACGTACGGGTGCGCGGAGAACGGGGTCAGGTGATGAAAGGCAGGCGGTCCGGCGAGCACAAAGCTCCCACCGCCCAGTCAGCTTAGGGAAGTTTGTCCTCCTCCTCCTTCTCACCCCAGTTCGCTCGTTGTCTGCTCCCTCCTGGGGGTGATTGTTCCCATTCCATTCTCCCGATCCACTCATGTCTATCTTTCTGAGCGATCGCTTTTTTTTTTCCTCCGCTCGCGGGTCGTTCCGAGAAACATTTCACTCTTCATGTTTTATGCTGTTTTACGGATGGAAGGTTCTGGAGGTACGCCTCCCCAACTAAGGTAACCATTTTTGCAGTGGAAGTCGTCCGGGAATAGCAGGTAAAGAGGAAGTGGACGATGCACGAAAGAATTTGTGAAGAGCTGCGCTTTAGTGTAAGTAATTAGGGCGTGTGGATGTTTATGCAGCGTGAATCTAGTAATGGAAATAGTGTGACTTCGCTGTAGATAAAACTTTTGACCTCAGCAGTACCACTATTAACCTGGCTTGGTTGTGTGACGTGCGTAAGGCTACTGGCATTTCGCGAGCGCACGCTGCTGCGATGCGCTCCTACATTTAAACTAGTAGGTGGAATTAAGTCCAGGATTCCTGGGATCCGCAGCGGGAGCTTTTCTGCAAACTTGCAATGACAGAGGCACGTGTGAATTGCGATTAGCACATAGATGTGCCATGAACGACTCAACCGTGCCTCAAACGTCACAAGAATTTATAATGGTTCATGGGGGGGATAGGGGGCCGAGTGTGTTAGCGCCAGTGTTGTGCCAAAAATTCAACACAAGTATTTAAGATTAGATACTAAATACCCATTTGAAAATGTATTTCAAGTAGTGTTCAAGCTTCTTTTAGTGCGATATATCTTGAGTAGTTTACAAATACTTTGAATAAGTAATTAAATTACATTCGAAGATACTTGGTAAGTGTGTTGCAAGCTGGTAATATAAGAATAAAAAAGTCAGAAAGGGCAGCTCTTTCTGTGATGACTTCGCTGAAAATTACCCTTTTTCTCTTATTTTTGTGACTTTCGAGAAGCGTCTCCCTACCGAAAAATCCGGTATAACTTTTCACTATCCGGATTATGGAATCGGAAATGTGTTTCTGGAAACCCGAAATCCAGATTGCAGACAAAGGAATAATTTATTAAAACCTAACATCCAGTTACACTCCAGATAGAATCCAGATAAATTTCCGGTTCCATAATCCGGATAACGAAAACTTATACCGGATTTTTCAGTAGGGCTTAGCTGCCGCAATTGAAGTTAACTTCGAAATAAATTAGGATATGCAACATTATGGTTGCCGCAATATTTGAAGAACAGAAAGGTCTTACCTACAGCAGACAATGTTCCTGTCGGACTTTTGTTTGGAGGCAAGCTGGGCTCATGACACCTTCCGCAATAAGTTCCTGATATACTTTGCCACGATTCGGGGGACTTCAGATGCAGTCCGACACAGCATATACCTAACAGCCAAACTAGAACTTACAAAGCGGCCAGTCATGTTGAGTACGCGTTCGAACGGTAAACGTGAACGCCCAGGAGCAACATCGACTCGACTACAACAGCCTCTGTCACTGATCAACAACAACCTAAAGCGAATACTATGTCCACCTAATCAAAATGACAGGAAAATCACCTGCACTTTCAAATAAAAAATAAATAAAAAATAGGACGGTCAGGAGCGAAACACAGGTAAGGCAGAAAAGTGTCCACGACACTCCTTCTCAACCCCTTCCCCTGCCTTCTTCTGCACCAGTTCCAACCATTCTTGTTGCATTAAGGTCAAGACCAAAGATTCCAGAATCAGAATCCACTAGTTTAGAAATAACTGACTACGCCTGGCTGAAAAGTGGTTTCGAGGATTTTGAGGCTGAAACAATGCGTACCTTCGGAACAAGATAAACGAAACGCCTTTAAACGAGCTTGGGAGCAAAAGTTAAGCCGCAACAGGCACAAGGAGCTTTGGGGAAGCCGAAACTTGGTCAGTGCAGATCAATAAAGCCAACAGAATCTTCTTTGGCCGAATTAGTGCCTGTAATTATAATGCAATTAAATGCTAAGGTGCAAGCGAGCTGGACAAGAATGATGAAAATAATCCCTGGAGAAGGGGAACAAGAGGGACAAAGGACAAACATAAATCTCCGAACACAGCTAGGTGACTGGTGAGCGACCGAAAAAATCCGCCTGCTCCGGGTATCGAACCCGGTACCTCTCCATTACAGGTGGAGCGCTCTACCAACTGAGCTAACCAGGGGTTAGACGTGAGTAGAGCAAACGGGGTTTATCAGTTGCCACCGTTTAACACCAACAAGGGTGAAGCTTGCAAGTTAAGGTCGTAATTACAATGCAATGTGTTGGCATTTTCGCGCATTTTCATTTCAGGACCTCCTGAACCGGCGATTTCCGAAAAAAGGTTCATTGTGATCGTACCGAGCGTTGTGGTCACAATCCTCCGGTGACCGGAACCACTCTAGAATCAAACAAAAAGGTGGGGTCTGTGTGTAAGTTCTGGATGACGTCACCAGCACTTTGCAAGCTCCAGGCGTGACGTGCCATTTCAAGACAACTTGAAAAGAAAAAGTGGAAAAGAGGACAAGAGGACACATGGAGGCGGGCGAACGTGAGGCTTCCTTTTGTTTTGTTTTTGTTTTTATTCGGAGACTACGTTTTGTTCGTGCCTTGTTTCACGTTCTGTGTTGGGTCGCTTGGCTCCAAGTTTGTTTTCGGTTCTGCTTTGGCCTGGAGTCAGGCGATCCCTAGTTCTATAGATTGTTCCGGCGACAATTGTTTTCCAAGGTTGCAAATTGTATCTGAGATACTGAGTAAGATAAAATAAGATAAGTTTATTTGATTACAGAAAAAAAAACTGTATGTGGGACATGGCAGTACAGACATTTTATCGTGTAGACACAAAGGATGGTTAAATGTAAGATAGTGAGATAGTGAGAAATGTTAACAGTGTAGAAAATACTTTAGACGAAATGTATTTGCAAGATACCAAAATACTGCCAAAAGCATTTGAAATACAGTATGTTGAGTAGCGTATTTAAGATAGGCACAAGTCCGGTTAGCGCACCGTAGCTCGGATCACTTGGGGCGGCAGATCGCGTCCCCCGGCCCGTTTTGATGAGGAGTGGATGATCATCGTACCGAAGTACGGTCGTGTATCGCTACTTTGTGGTGCACGTCAAACACCCAACGTAGCTAGCAGTCGTACTGCTCTGGTTGAATTTCTCATCTACAAATTAAACCGACGTGGCATCACCACAAGAGCAGAGCAAGCTTACGCTGTCTAAATGTTTAAACAAGTAAGTCTAACTTGCCTTGGCAGTTTTTTTTTTTTTTGTCTTTCTCGATTACCCAAGAAACTCTTGGGAAATAAAGTGACCACTTGCCATAATCAAAACACACTTAGGGCTCGAATCCACAACCTGCCTATTTGCGAACAGAAATCGTGTCCATCCCTGGTTCATCCTAGACTGATTGTACTTGTTTTTACAGGGACTACCTCTAGAAACTCACGCCGTGTGCGGTTTTCGCCTGCCTTTTATCCGATTCGGTTTTGTTTTGAAGAAAATCTCAACACAAAAAAAAAAAGGAGAGGGGTGCGTCAAAGAGAGTCTCCGCGGTTTCGTTTCGGGGGGAAAAGGGGACGGGGAGGGGGGGAAGGGGTCGTTTGCAATAGATTGGTTTGTGTGTTTTCATATCTACAGACTTTTCCCAGCCAAAAGGAGAAGAAAGCATGCACCGTATGTGCCCCTGTTTTCCAGCCGCTGTTTGTTTGACGTTTTAAACGCTTCTTATCCCTTCCCCTCCGCAGTGTTGTTGACGTTCGATTGTTGTTGTGAATTCACCAACATGTTCGGCTTTCGAGGGTCTAAAGGGGGTAATTTGGCGGATCAGAAACCGAAAGAACGTCGGCGCACATGCTTGAGTACCCTTCGGGTCATTCGGCCGTGAAGGACATGCGGTCTCCCTGTGGGGATGGGGAGGATAAAAGGGCTTAGGAGACATGAGAAACGCCCTCTGCCTTTCCAGGAGAAAGAAGAGGGGACGAAGTCGTTCGGAGGGAAAAAAAGATGTACGCCAAGAAAACCAAACATGCGTCCGTCTTCGGCTCCTCTGGGACCGGGTAGAAAGATAAGGACAAGTGTCTGCCTCCTGGGGGTTTCGTCGAGGGGATGATGGGCTGGCGCCGCTGTGTTTGCTTTTTGGTCCCACTTGGTCCTTCCGCGAGGGACGGCGGTCGGTCGGACGGACGCCGTTCTGTTGACTCCGCGGAGACCCGCTTGATCGGGAATTTCCGATTGTAGTGGTAGGGTGCATGGAGGAGGAAGAAAAGGGCCGAATTGGCAAATTGGCGGGACATCCCGTCCTTGTTTTGAGTGCTTGTCTTTATTTCAACGTGAAATATTCATAGACCGACACGCGCGCTTGACGTCACGGAGCTGCGGTGGCGCTGCGATTGCACCGGAGCCGGGTGGTGGGGCAGAGGAGCGCACGTTTTGCACAGGCGTGCAAAACGTGCGCTCCTCTGTTACACAGCTTTGCTGTTGCCGCAAAACGGTTACACAGCTTTGCGGCACAGCATGCCGCGAAGCTGTGTAACCGTTAAATTCATTGAAAGGTACAGCAAACGTATCGGAGTGAGTTTTCACAAGTTCCCGGCGGACTCTGAAAGACGCAAAAGTTGGATAATATCCGTGGATCAAAAAGAATGGTCGCCTCGCGATGACGATTTTTTGTGCGGCAGGCACTTTCTTGAAGGGAAGTGTGCCTTTCATTTCAATCTCCGTCCCGAGGCTTGTTCATGTGCAGGAAAACCGTCGTCTCATCGAGACCACCCACATTTTGTTCCTGTGGTGCTCGCGCACAACGCACCGGCGAAGCGTTCGTCGGTGGCCAGCTTCGCCCGTGCTACCAGGCGGAAGGAGATCGGCGGCAAAATAAACAAAGCGTTACCGCTTGTCATATCTTGTGGTCTTGAGGGTAAGAAAAATATCTTACATTGATTTTAAGGACGCTGTGTGTATTCAATAAATTAATAAATGCACTTCCGCAGACCCGTTGTCTGCTGATCCCGCCGACAGCGCGGAAACCGGATTGAAGAAATCGTAGGCCTGGAGATAGTTGTACGCTTGCGCAGTGTCGGCCGTGAACTGGCTTGGCGAAAAAACTAAATAAACGAAAACGTGAGCCATTGAATTCGGTGACAGAAACTTCACTTCGGAACTCCAGCAAGCCTTGTTTACGGAGTACGGATCGTCCAAGGCAACGCCGTCCACGCACAGTTTGTCTCGATACCGCTGCCGCGTTCAGGCTCGGGTATGCGAGCTTAAATAATCGGGCATAACGTACGACATGCGTTGGAAGGAAATACAACTTACAGATAATTCTAGAAGCGTCCCCACAACGTTGCAACGAGCGCACGCCACACAACGCAATGCCGAAAACGCGGGGAGCCTTGCCGCATTGCCCACATAGCTTCTGCGCATGCGCAGCTCGTCACGTGACCTTCACATAAATTCAGTTTACCGGTTACATTTAGCGAGAAAGCTGCCACGTGAAAAGTGGAGTTAACACCGCCAACTCCACTAACTATGACTAAGACTAAATCTAACTAACTCTAACTCTTACTCTAACCCTAACTCAATTTAACTCTAACTCAGCATTAAAAACTTGGTTTAGCTGTGGTGGTTTAGCACCACTAGCGCTAAACCAAGATCGTTCCACGGAGCAAAACAATTATATTACAATCTGTGACACATTTTTGCCTCCTCTTGGATTGTCTTGTTGTGACTGAGTGAGGCAGGCGAGCATTCGTGCGTGCTGACACGTTTATTCTGCTTGTCTCGGCTGGCTTGCCGATAACTATATATCAATAAGGCATACCGTGACGTCACTACGTCCTCGGCACTTATTGGCTACTACAGTCCTCTCCTTTTATTTTTTATCATAACCCCATCTCTCGGGTGGATTCCGAATACGTGTGCTGCGCCGAAACTGTGGTTCTGGAGCGCTTGCTGGAACGTCTTCTGTTTCGCTGATACCAGCCGGTGTAAGTTCAGACGCAAACGTCATGGGCAGGCTATCAGGACTACCCGTTCCTTGAGGTCCCGCTTCTGCTGTATTGGGGGATGATTGCTGAGGCTCTGCTCCAGCTGACTGGGGGCCTGATGGCCTAGCCGTTCGGGGTTCCTCTGGTAACCTCATTGTCCTGGGAAGAGCGTTGGGAACTGTGTTAACAGCAATGTCATCGGCGTGCAGGAACCGTTCCTGCCCCTGCACCTTGACTATATACGTCGAGAGGCTGACACGTCGCAGAACGGCGCCTTCTAACCAAAGCGGATCTCCTGGTCTGTTTCCTTTTACTCGAACCTTGTCGCTTGCTTCAAATTCTCTCCATGAATTCTTTCCTTGCGGTTGCCGTTGACTGACACTTGCTTCTACTCACTTTGCTAAGTCTGGATGAAGGATGCTTAACCGTGTGCGCGGCTGCCATGACAAGAAGAATTTGGCTGGCGTCTCACCCGTGGTTGGACATGGCGTATTACGATACGTAAACAGGAACTGGCCCAGTCGAGGTTGTACCGTTCGAGACTGTCCCGTGCGCCGCGCGTCTTGAAGCTGGCTGTTGAGGTCGCGCTTGACTGTCTGGACAAGTTGTTCTAAGGCGCCATTGGAAGCCGGATGGTAGGGTGGCGTCCTCATGTGCTGCACAGCATTTGCCTGAAGAAAAATTGTGAATTCACTTGACATAAACTGGGGACCATTGTCCGTCACAATTTTCTCCGGAAGGCCAAAAGTTGCAAACACGGTGCGCAACTTTTCCCCAGTCGCTGAGGCCGTGGTTGTCTTCATGTGCGTGACATC
Organism: Ixodes scapularis; assembly: GCF_016920785.2. NCBI lineage: Eukaryota > Metazoa > Arthropoda > Arachnida > Ixodida > Ixodidae > Ixodes > Ixodes scapularis. The sequence continues at coordinate 51,455 of NW_024610099.1, read as the reverse complement.
AATCCACTTTGAATGTTCTTCCACAAGAACCAAAAACCAGCCTCCCATGAAGTATGCGAAATTCAGATGTACTCTTTGCCATCGTTTGGTTGGCCAGCCCCACGATAGAGCTGGTGCGCACGGCAACGAATTCTGAGTGAGCTGACAAGTTGCGCAGCTTTTTACTGCCTCTTCAATACAGTAGGCTCGCGGTAATTCAAACTCGGATATTTCGTACTTCCGGTCAATTCAAACAGATATGAAAATTTTGGTTGTCCCGCTATGTTTTTAATGTATTTATAAGCCGCTTAATTTGAACGGCGTTTTCGCTCAATTCATACTTTTTTGTTCTCGCGGCCCCGTTGAGGGCGCTTCTTTCCGAGCACCGGTGCACCGCAGAGAAGCAATACCCGCGAAGCTTGTTTTTGCGAGTGTTGCTTCTCCGCAGTGCACCGGTGCTTGGAAAGAAGCGCACTCAACGGGGCTCAAGCAGGCACACATTAGCAGAAAACGGCATTCACCATTATGTGCTTCAAAAACGAGATCGAGGATGAGGAACAGCTCACTGGCATCATGCTTTCTGGCCTTGAAGCACATAATGTGAACGCCGAGCTGGCGGAATATGCTAGTCTTGACGACGATGTGTGTGTTTGTCGTGATGACTCATTAGTGGACATAAGGAAGTAATGCCAGCACAATGCAGCAGTGAGAGTGAAGATGATCATGAAGAAAAGAATGACCCACTACCAACTGTCACAGCCGCAGAGGCCGTGGAGCATATCGCTCAGCTCCGGAAGTTTCTGTCTGCAAAGGAAGAGTCCCATAAAGAGCTACTTGCGTTGGCTGGTATTTAAAATTTTGTTTTGAGATCTCATGTACTCACTAAACAGTCCACAATCGACAACTTTTTTACCGGATGAATAAACTTAACGCCACAGTTCTTTCACCAATGTGTTATGCCTGTACTTGCTTATAATTAGGCCTATGTAGATGAAACTGGCAAAAATATGCTTTGTATATGTAGCTATCCATGTAACAAATCATAATGTTGTCTAGTATCATATTTAGACGAATTTCTGATGATTCAAACTTCCGGTAATTCAAAATAAAATCTGTGACTTCCTGGAGTTTGAATTACTGAGAGTCTACTGTACGTTCGTCCAACTTGGGCCGCCAAACATGATTTCTGGATAGCATTTACATACGTGTAGCTTTCGGGTGACCTTCGCGCAAAAGGTTCAACACTTCAGTCTGCAATGACTCAGGGATGGTTACTCTGTTTCCCCATGTGAGGCAATCACAATCTACAAAGAGTTCACCTTTACGCAGAAAAAATTGTGACAGCTTGTCGTCCGACAATTTGGTAGGCCATCCGTTCAATACAAAAAACAATACTTTCGACAAGATAGCGTCTTTCCGCATTTCTGCGCGAATCTTATCTGCTGACAAAGGAATTCCTTACACTGCTGAGAAGAATTGCACATAGTCACTTCTGTCTGCGTCGTTTGGAAGCGGCAATCGCGATAGCGCGTCAGCGTTTGCGACGTGCGCTCCTTTTCTGTATACCCATTTGTAGCGATAAGCGGCGAGCAGTAGCATCCACCATTGCATGCGCGCGGCGGCCATTTGTGGAATGGGTTTCGTGTGGCCAAGCAGACCCGCTAGCGGAAGATGGTCGGAATAAATCGTGAATTCCCTTCGATAGAGGTACTTGTGAAACCGTTGTACTCCGAAGATAATCGAGACCGCTTCCTTCTTTATATGGGCGTACGAGCTTTCAGCTGTACTCAGGGTGCGTGATGCGTATGCGATTGGCTTTTCCTCTCTGTTTATCTCGTGAAACAAAACCGCTCCTAACCCGTACGGGGAGGCATCGCATACAGTCCCCAGCGGTTTCGCCGGGTCGTAGAAGGTCAACACACTGTCCTGAGTCAGCAACGTCTTGCTTTCGTTGAACGCTCTTTCGGCTTGCTCAGACCACAGCCATTTCTTATTTTTTTGAGTTAGCTCGTACAATGGCTTGAGCATCGAAGACATGTTTGGCATAAATCTTGAGTAGAAAGTTAACATTCTCAAGGAGGCTTTTAGCTCAGTGCTGCTCTTTGGTGCAGGCGCTTTTTTTATCGCTTCGATCTCTTCTGTGCATGGGTGCGCCCCTCTTTCGTCAATTACATGGCCTAAATATCTTACTGATGGTGCGAAAAACGTGCATTTTTCTCATCTCACCCGCACGCCATGCTCCATGAACTTCTGCAGGACTGCTTCCACTCGATCCCGGCATTCCTGGTAGGTTGCCCCGGTGATGAGTACATCGTCGAGATAGCAGACCAAGCCCGGTAGCCCCTTCAGTAGTTCGTCCATGATTGCCTGAAACACGGCAGGGGCACTTGAAATTCTATAGGGCATTCGGACGTACTGGTATAACCGAATATGGGTGTTCACTTTCACTAAAGGCCGCGAGTAGGGTGCAGTTCTATTTGTTGGTACGCTCTCGAAAGATCCAACACTGTGAATACCTCCTTCCGGCTAGTACTGTGATTAATTCTTCGACATTCGGTAGAGGGTAGTGATCAGTCTTTGAACATGGATTTACAGTCACTTTATAATCCCTGCATAGTTTGACCTTGTTGTCTGGCTTAGGAACGATCACCAATAGTGTGGCCCAGTCGCTCTGCGTGACGGATACCAAAACGCCGTCAGCTACTTACTTGTTTAGCTCAAGTTCCACAGCTTTACGAAGGGCATCAGGCACAGGCCGTGCCTTGCAAAACACTGGTAGATATCCATCTTTAAGAACGAGCTTGGCTCGGTGGCTTTTTATTAGCCCCAGACCTGAAGAAAACACGCTCTCGTACCTTTTCGTGATGCTCTCCGGTGTATATGTTCTGACTGCACTCTTTGAACCCTTTGAATTCTCGTCAAGTCGACGCCAAGCCTGTCAATCCAGTCTCTTAATAATAACGCTGGTTCTCCTCCGGTTGCCACGATGATCGGAAGTACCTTGCGCTTCCCGTTGAACTCCACCGAGATTTCCGCTTGTCCCTGAACTTGGAGTGGTGCTCCCCCGTACGTCCTGAGTCTCACTGCGGATTTCCTGAGTGGCGGAGCCTTTGCGAGCTGCTTGAACGCGTTTTCTGATATGAATCTTATGAGTGAGACAGCCACTCCGGTATCGACTTGCATCTTCACTGCTTGTTTTTTTAGTCGGACTTCCACTTCAAACGGCGGATTTTTATGACTCAGGTAATACACGTTGTATAGCTGCAGTTCCGGATTGTTGTCTTCTAGCTCACACAGGTTGTGAACAGCTCCATCAGTCGATTGCTTTTCTCGGCATGCTCGCGCCAGGCGCCCGAACCGCTTGCACTGGTAGCACTTTGCCCTCCGGAAACGGCACGAAGCTGCGTCATGGGGCCCTAATCTGGACACTTGGCGAGAGAGACGGCGAGAAATCTGACGGCTCCGATTGGTTAGCGCCAAGGTCAAGTGCGGCGTCGGCCAATCACAGCCGCCAGATTTCTCGCCGACTTTTTCGCCAAGTGTCCAGATTAGGGCCCATGGTCTTCGCCACATCGAGTGCATTTCTTCTTAGGTGCACTTGACGTTTCGCTTACCGAAGCTGGCCGTCCGCTGACTTTCTTGATAGCGTGCACGTTAGGGACCGACGCTGAGGTTGGCTGAAATCCCCGCGATTCTCGTTCGGCCAGCTCGACACTCGTTACGAAATCACACGCCAAGTCAAATGTGAGTTTTTTTTTCTTGAGCAGTCCTGTTTGGATGGCCGGGTTCCGCAGCCCTGCGACAAAACGGTCTCGCAGTGCGTCGTCGCGAAATCTTTCAAACTCGCACCTTGTGGCCATGTGCTTCAACTCCACCGCAAACTTGGCGACTGACTCTCCTTCCAACTGGTAGCGACGGTTGAACTTGAAGCGTTCCGCTATGATTTGGGTTGTCGGCTTGTAGTGGTCGCTGAGTACCTTTACCAAATCTGCGTACGTCTTCTCTTCCGGTTTCGCAGGTAGAAGAAGGTCTTTTAGCGTCTTGTAGGATTTTGTTCCGATGGCTGTGATGAACGCCGACTTCTTAAGTGCCTCGCCTTCCATTTTGGCTACCGTGAAGTAGTACCCGAATCTTTCCACGTAGGAATCGAACTCTTCGTCCCCATCTTCCAGGAAGGCGTCAAATTCCCGTATCTTTGCCATCGTTGAAGCTTCGTCCGTGGAAGGAACCGCTCCTTTGCGTCGACTATCGTCGTCCCATTCTCGTCGCCACTTGGTATGACTGAGTGAGGCAGGCGAGCGGTCGTACGTGCTGACGCGTTTATTCTGCTTGTCTCGGCTGGCTTGCCGAAAACTATATATCGATAAGGCATGACGTCACTACGTCCTCGGCGCTTATTGGCTACTACCGTTTGACATGCAGGTAAGGTTCCGTGTTTGTGGTATATGTACTGGCTTGGCAAGTAATCCGCTACAAGGAACGGATTACTTGCAATCTGTTACTTGTTGAAGTAATGTTTTGTAATTACCACGTTACATTTCTGCGGTAGTAATTTGTAGTGTCATTTCGTTACAAATATTGATAACGGATTACTTTAAATACTCACTACTTAAAAAAAAATATGCACACCATACAAAAGCTGGAGCAATACCGGCGTGCGAATACCCGCTCCACCAAAATGAAAAAAACTAGCGCTCGCGCCACTGCGTGTTTTAGTACTGCATGGTGCTATACTCCGTTGATGCATACGCTGACAGTGCGCCAAAGCTATAGAGGCACGAAGCCGCAACTTTGAGATGTTGCACTCACGCTTGAAAGGCCCGTTTCATAGGGGAGGTTTCGTTGGTCGATTTCTTACGTCCGAATTTCCTAGCGGAGGTAGACGCTGCTACTGAACATGCGCACCACCAGCTTTGTCTGCAGAATTCCAGTGATCCTTTCCGGTCGCCGTAAGCTAGTGGGATGGCGGGTGTAGTTGCAGCTGTCGCTGCCTTGTCTGTTTACAGGTGAATGGAGTGCACATACATTCTTATTCTTAAATAGTGTATTTTATCTTTACAAGGACTGCCATAATGCGGGTGTATGAGAAATGAAAACTAGTGTTGCAGAACATTTCTAAAACCATTAAATTTCATATATATATTTTTTTCTACTCCTATGACTTTTCAGCGAAAGTAATTTGAAGCGGGTGTCCTTTACAATTGAGGCTCGGTAATTTGTAATTGTAATCCATCGCATGGTTCAAGCATCGGGCACAAGTCTGGTCCAGAGGGGATTACCTGGAACTTCGCACAGTCTGTCGGGGTTGAAAAAGGTAGTCTTTTCTCGGTCCGGTTCGTCGACTTTGAACTATCAGTCTAATAGCTACTCTTCAGGTCAATCGGCGAAAAGTATCGGGTGTGGCGCGGCCGGTAGTGTATGTCGTCGATGCGAGGAAGCGGGTAGACGTCCTTCTTTGTCACTGCGTTGAGTGATCTGCGGGTAATCCAGATATAACCTAGGCCATTGGTACTCAACGACTGATGTTTCGCGGACCTCTTGTGAATCGGCGGAGATGATGGAGGACTCAGTTCGTGTTGAGGGGCAGGGACAGGTATAGGCTAATTCATAGGCGTAGACATCGGGGGGCATCGTGGCTCGCGCCCCCCCCCCCCCCCCCCCCTGGCGAGATCCGAGGGGGGGGGGGGGCTTTGGGTTCGGGCCATGATGCTTAAAGAAACGCAGTTTACGTGTCATGTAACGAACTTCTAGTAGTGGCATGTAAACAAAATAGCGCCCACGTTGCCTTCATTAACAAAATACAGGGGAAATGGAATCCCAGCGTGGTTTCGTTAGCTTCAATTTCCAGTTCTGGCGAAAAAGTACCGCGCAGTACCCCTCCCCTCCCCCCCCCCCCCCCCCCCCCCCCCCCCCCCCCCCGGTAGAATGGAAAGTCTACGCCGCTGGGCTAATTATGATAAAGTTTTTAAGGGATTGTCCGGTCGAAACCGGAAGCACTCAAGTTTTTTCGCTCGTTACGTCGAGAGAGCCTTCATGTAGACAAACGTCATTTTTATCTTGATATATGATCTCCCGTTATAATTAAACCTTTCATTAACGTATGTACAAAACTGCACTCCGAATTTCGCCAGTGTCAATGGCTGACATTCGTAGGTGCTGCGTGAAGTCACAAAACACGAATGTTTGTCGGATGCTCGGGATAACAAGCGTTTGTTGCTGGATGTCTTGTATTTTGTATCGAATTATATAGTCTCCTAGGCTCTACCCAGAGTTGTACGTAATCCTTTACAAGTAACGAAATTACTTGTGATCCCTTACATTTATTGGTAATTTAGTAACGGAATAATTACATATTTTCTGGAGTAATTCCAAAGTAATTCCCTTACATATTTACGTAACGGATTCTTTGTAATCCGTTGGATTTTTTTCACGACCAGGACGCAACCCTTTTGAAAGAAGTTTTTTTTTCTTGCAGTAAAGTCGAGGGCAGTGATTGTCACGTGCATTGAAGGGAGGCTTGGCACTTCAATTCCCCAAAGCTTTTCCTTACAACACCGAGCCCCTGAATCTATCTTTTTTTAGACCCAAACAACAATGTAAGAAAATTTAAAAAAGTATCTTTACAAAAAAAAAAAAATAATAATAATAATAAGTGAGGCAAGATATATCCGCTTTTTTTGGACCTTTCGTTTTTTCTTTGGGGTCGAAGACGGAGTGAGGAGGGCAGCAAGTAATTGTGTGCCTCTTCGAGAAGCTCGAGGCGGTACGTGCACAGACAAGAATTAACAAACTCCTTCTCAGTTATAGTGGCTACGACCATTTTCATCCACTAAAATCCACTGAAAGAGATGTGATAATGTGTGAAGGTGTTATTGCCACAAGCATTCTCGTTCGTTGCTGCACATTTATCACCTTCTTTTAGAAAACAGGATGGATCTATTTTGTTCTGCTTCTTTCACCTTACTTGACCCTGTTTTAAAAGCTACTTACTTTTTCGCGGTCCCACTTCTAGGGTTGGCCCACTTCACTTGTGAATTTCAGGCAAGTTATCTGCATATCAGTCACCCTTTTGTGAGTCATCTTTTTGCGAGCACTTCGAAAATAATAATAATCTTCTTTTTTTATTTTGTTGCTGCTTTACCTTAGCAAACGAATCTTATCTTAAGCGGAGATTTTTAAAAATAAAACACAATGGTAGCTGACGTAGACTTGATATTCTGTGCTTGAGGAGAGAGGGAAACTCATGAGCGTGGCCATAGTGTTGCTTAGTTCTCTCACCTTCGCTGCCCGTGGCATCAGCGGACGTATATCTGGAGTCTGGAGAACACCGGAGTAAAACTGCAATCGGTCCGTGCTCCGTGCGTTTTTTAAGGGCATCAAGAAAAGTACACACGACAAACGTGTGTTTACATTTCCTTGTTTTTTACGACATTCAAATTCATTGTTGTTATGAATTTCCTTGTGTTTTTTCTACAACTTGTGGGGATTGTGATCCTTCAACATTCTGTCACGTCAGCGTTTCGGCACGCCGTGGCGGCCGCGCCGACGTAGCGAGAGGTGGCGCTGCTTACCACTGTGAGTGGCTTCCTCCTCTCCCCCTTGGGGCGATTTCCGTGACGAACCCCCGCACAAAGAAGATCGACGTGTCGCTCCTTGATTGGCCACTTCGCCCCCGCCGTTATCTTAAAACCAGCGGACAGCAGTCTCGCTGGTCTCTTCTTCCTGGGATTCGGCGGCGGCGACAACGGGGAACCTTCCGGCGCACCGGTGAGCGTTTACCCCGTCCTTTGTACATTTGTGAACGACCGTTCGGCCGTGGGCAATCTCCACACCGACGGCGTTCACCAGCTTATAGCCGCTGTGTTGTTGTTATTTTGTTTCATTGTAAATAAACAGTTTATTACCGTTACCAACGTGACTGGTGTCTGTTTGCGCTCAACGAGCAGCATGCCACGCGAGTACGAACCCGCTTCGCGGTAGAGCGTCTCGCCGCGAACGTGGAACTCCCAAAGGCAGTGGCCCTAAGGAGAACCAGAATTTGGCGCCCAACAAAAGTGCTGACGACCAGAACCCTGGTACGTCTGTGTGTGGCGGCTGCTGCCGAGTGACGAGTCCTCGCGCAACCAGCGCTTACCGTGACAATGCAGACCGACTTCTCGGATTTGCTCACGCTGGCGACCGCGGCCGACGCATTTGCGCGGCCCCAACTTCAACGGGAAGCCGAAATGCCAACCCTCCAACGAGAAGCGCCCTACGGCGCACCCCTGGAGCCGAGCGTGGTTCCGACGCCATTGCGGACGGGCGCTATCGCTCCCGGATCTTGCCTGAACGCACGTGCTCCGCCGCCGGCACAAAGCGAAGCCTACCGGTCTCCCCACGGAGAAACCGCTGCGGCGCCTCATCACACCTTGCTCGAAAACGCGGCACGTGTGATTGAGAGCCTGACAGGTGCGTTGCGAACGGCAACACTCGCACTACAGGCCCAACGACCTCCGGTCCGAATTCCCGTCCCGACGTATCGGGGTTATGCAGACAGAGCGAGCGCTACGGACTTCCTTGACGATTTACGGAAGTACCAACGCGCGATGGGAATGTCCGATCTTGAAATACTTGAGCGCATTCTGCCAATCGCGCTCGTCGACGAAGCCGCCCGCTGGTTCCGACTTGTCGGTGACCAACCCGGAACGCTCGATCAGTTCCGAGAGGCGTTCCGCCGCGAATTCCTTCCCGCCGACTACGAGAGAAGGATGCGGCGGGAGCTCGAACAGCGAACCCAGCACCCGGACGAGTCCCTGCTGGAGTTCGTACGAGCCATGCAAGAGCTCTTCGAGCTCGCAGAACCCTCAGCTCCCAATGCAGAGCGAGTGGAACGCGTCATACGCCAAAGCCACCCGACTTCTGCTGCGTATCTTCGAGGCAGCCGGTTCCGCGATCTGAACGAGCTCGCCTCCGAGGCCCGGCGCCTTCAGGGTGACATTCTCGCTGCCCGTGCGTACCGGCCTCCGCCTCCAGCGTCAGCGGCCCTCGAACCGCGCTGCGCCGGCACGCCGGTCCCGTTCATTTCTGTAACGATCGCCGGCAAGGCATTCAAGGCACTCCTCGACACCGGAGCAAGCGCTTCGATGTTCGGCGACGAAGTGTTGACTCACCTCCGACAGAATTCTGTCCGACTCCGAGAATGCAACACTGCCTTTCGCCTAGCCTGCGGAACCGCTCTTTCGGCTGGTACCGCGCGGCTGGTCGCGAGATGGAAGAATCGAGTAAGACGACAACGCTTCGTTCATCTCCCTGGCCTATCGGTGCCCATTATTTTGGGCAGAGACTTCCTTGCCAAAACAGGCATTGTAATCGACGTCAGCAGCGCAGGCTATCGGGAGGGCACGTTTGCACCCCTGAAACCCTTCTGCGAACCCCCGGCCGTACCGCCAACGCCACCATTGGCGCACGCGACAAGCCGTCGAGAGGAAGCGAGGGACTCCCTAAACCGGGTCATTGACCCCAAGACACCGAGTCCAGCGCCGATGGCAGCGAGCGCCGCCCCCATCGGGGAAATGACGCACCCACTGCTCACGCAATCATGCAGCGTGTCAGGGCGAGAAAAAGCCCGACTGTCGTCGTTGTTGCGCCGCTATGACGCAATGTTCACGGACCGACCGGGCTGCACAAACGAAGTGCGACATCGCATTGACACGGGCGACGAACTGCCAAGAAGGCAGAACGCGCGACCCGTAAGCTTGGCTAAACGAAAAGCCATCGACCGTGCCCTGGACGAAATGATCGACACCGGAGTTGTCCGGCGATCTAACAGCCCCTGGGCATTCCCTGTGGTGTTGGTCCCGAAGAAAGACGGCAGCTCACGTCTTTGCGTGGACTACCGCCGTCTGAACGACGTCACACGAAAGGACGCCAACCCGCTACCGAGCATCGACTCGATTCTGTCCAATTTGTGCAGTGCGCGGTACTTCACCACCCTGGACGCTAGCCGAGGCTACCTCCAGGTTCGGATGGAGCCAGGTGACGAGGCAAAAACAGCCTTCTGTTGTCACCGCGGGCTTTTCGAATTCACACGAATGCCCTTCGGTCTGTGCGGAGCGCCAATGACGTTCCAGCGATTGATCGACCGAGTACTGGGAGAAGCCAAATGGAAACACGCAATGGCCTATCTCGACGACATTGTCGTCTACTCCGGCACCTTCGAAGATCACCTACGTCATCTCGAGGACGTACTCGACCGGCTAAAAGCCGCGGGAATGACCCTGAACCCCGAAAAGGCTCAAATAGCCGAAACCCGCATCGCCTTGCTCGGGATCCAACTGGATCGCGGGCGCCTTGCGCCAGATCCCGACAAGCTACAGGCAATCCTGGAGTTTCCTGCACCAACCGACGTGAGCTCCCTCCGTCGCTACCCGGGAATGGTGAACTTCTATCGCCAATTCATCCCAAACTGCGCGACGCTTCAAGCACCACTGACACGCCTATTGCGAAAGTCCGTGAGTTGGAGCTGGGGTCCCGAGCAGGAAGCGGCCTTTCGCCGCACCTCCCGAGCGCTCGCGGACACAGCTGAACTCAAGCTACCCGACTTGAACAAGCCCTTTCTGATCCAAACAGATGCCAGCAATCTTGGCTTGGGCGCGGTCCTGCTCCAACAGCACGAAGGTGTACTCCGACCGGTGGCCTTCGCCAGACGCTCGTTGACGCCAGCTGAAAGGAACTACAGCACATGCGAACAAGAGTGCTTGGCCATCGTCTTTGCACTCCGGCGTTTTGACATTTATGTCGACGGGACCACTTTCATGAGAGCCTAATATGGCTCTCCCGACTTCGCGCACCCGCTGGTCGCTTGGCAAGATGGGCTTTGATGCTGCAAAAATACGACTACGTCGTGCGGTACCGGAAAGGCAGCACAAACGTGGTGGCGGACGCATTGTCACGAGCCCCCGTAGACTGCTCACAGATTTCCGCAAAGACCCAGGCCGAGCCAACGACACTCACAGTGCCAGGCGAAGCCGTGACTCAGTCCCAAAGGGAGGCGGCAGATCTGACCACCCCGGACGAGACGATCAACCACCTAGACGCAGTGAGCGCAGTGGGAATCGTGTTCAGCAAAGAAGAGCTTCTGAAAGCCCAGCAGAATGATCCGTTTTGTCGAAAGGTGATCGACGGACTCGTGTTAGAGTCGGACGCCGTGGAGGCGGGCGGTGCGACCGCCGGGCGCAACACTACTGGTATTGTAGTAGGCGCCGAGTGCCGGGACGTGTCTGGTATTGGTGCAGGCACGGAGGATTCATATCTGCTGAACAATGACGGGCTCTTGCTGAGGTACATACCCTCCGAGAACGACTCCGACGAGGCGTTCAAGGTAGTGGTACCCCGCAGTCTGAGAAACGCAGTTTTGCGCTACTATCACGACTCGCACTTGGCCGGACACGCGAGCGGCTCTAAGACTTACTCAAAGTTATGTTGCATCGCCACCTGGCCGGGCATGAAACGGGACGTTTTCCGTTATGCCCGCACCTGCCACTCTTGCCAAAGTTTCAAACCAAGAGGCGGCAAACCGCCGGGCCTAATGCAACCGATTCCGAGCCAGCAATCACGGTCTCTGGCAGCCTGCGACGTGGTCGGCCCCTTACCGAGGAGCCCTAAAGGACACCAGTATTTGCTGGTTGTAACTGACCACTTCAGCACATGGACGGAACTTTTTCCACTCCGTAAGCTGACAGCCCGAGCGATCACGGAGAAGCTCATGGAGGTTTTCACCCGTTTTGGATTCCCCGAAGCTCTTTTGACTGATCGAGCGAGCTACTTCGTCGGGAAGGTATTCGTGGACGCGTGCAAGGCCCTTGGCATAAAGCACAAAACAACCACGCCATACCACCCGCAGTCGAACATCACGGAGCGATGTAACAGAAACATCAAACCAATGCTGGCCGCCTTCGCGGAAAGGCACCGTGACTGGGACAAATATATCACCGAGATCGGGTTCGCACTTCGGACCACTCTCAACCGTTCGACGGGCTTCACCCCCGCTTTCCTCACATTCTGGAGAAAGCTTCCGAACCCCATGGACCGTGTCCTAGGGACGAGCGCCGGGGTGGACAACGCGCAGCCGACGCAAACGGACCACGCGCGGCAGCTACAAACTCGGATGACGGAAGCCTTCTCGGAGGCGCGTCGCAATCTCGGGGTAGCACGAGCAAAACAGAAAGCTCAGTACGACCGCTCGCATCGAGATCTCCGCTACAAAGTGGGCGATCTCGTCCTCAGACGCAACCATGTTCTGAGTGATGCCAGCAAAGGCTTCTCGGCCGCTTTGGCTCCGAAGTGGTGTGGCCCGTACCGAGTGCAGGAACTTTTCTCCCCACTCGTGTACAAGCTGACAAACTTGCAATCAAGAAAAGTCGGTGGGCCGGTACATGTGTGCGATCTGAAACCCTACTATGAGAGGGAAAACTGGGCCAACGAGCAAACTCAGCCCCCGCAGAAACATGCACACACAGCGCGAGATGACGCCGACGATGAACAACAGGCATCTCGCTACAATCTTCGAACTATTATCCGAAGTTTTCGTAGAGGCAGCCCCTGTAAGTGGCGAAATGTCACATTAAGGGAAGTGCGAAGCACAGTACACCTGCTGCCTTCGCGAACGCGCCAGACACCTTTGTTGACCTGCATACGTCACCTCAGCGTTCGCTCCCGGATCAACCCGTAGGGGAATCCCCCAAACACGGCTTCCGAGGGAAAGGGTACGCGTAACTGCCATTAATCAGTTATTGCCACCTACGCTCACGTGTGCCACATGTCAACGCAAGAGCGCGGTGCGAGCGTCGTCACAAGCGGTCGGAGACCAAGTGGTCATTCTACCGCAGTACGTTCCGCACCTACGAAGAGGACCTCCAGCCTTTGCTTCGCGTCGTTCGTGAGCTGCTTCTCCTGGCTACGGCAGTTCAGCGGCGTCCAGGGACCACGGCTGGGCGTGACTCGTCAGGCGGCCCCGCTACCCCAGCCGGCCGCGGACCAGACCAGCAACCCGTCGTTTTCGTGGGCCGTCGGGATCGTCATCCGGTCAGGGACTGCCGGCTCATCATCTTCGGGACCCGTGCCGCGGTCGGAAAGATCGCCGACCAGGGACCAGCTGTTCCCGTTCGTCCCGTAACAAGTCCCAAGGGCCCCGGGACCTGGCGCAGTTCGCCCAGCAGGGCTCGTAGGGCACGCACTACATCGGCAGCCGAGGGATGATCCACCGGGACCTGGCCGCCCTCAACGTGCTCGTCGACGAACACGGCTGCTACAAGGTCGCCGACTTCGGCCTCTCCAGGATCATTACGGACTCCGAGACGGACGTGTACCACCAGAAGGCCAAGGGCGCCCTCCCAGTGCGGTGGATGGCTCCGGAGTGCTTCTACCTCCAGGTATTCCCCTTCAAGTTGAGGCTGTGCCTGGGCGTTCGGAATGCTGCTGTGGGACAATCGTCAGTTTGGGCTCGACGCCCTACCCCGGCCTGGGCGCTCAGGAGGTGACTTGCTACGTGCGCGACCGTCACGGGATGACGCAGCCGACCGACTGCCGCTGGGAGCTGTGCCGCTGGTGAGCTACCTCTGGACGAAATTTTGGACCATGAACGTATAGCCGGGCTGTTTCCCGTGTAGTTGCAGCAGCTGGCGGCCTTTTTTCTTTTTTTTATTATTTTAGTCTTGTGTGTTTGTGTTGGTCCACCCGTTCGCGGGTGACTATTGGCTAAGGAGGGGAGAGTGTGGGGATTGTGATCCCTCATCATTCTGTCGCGTCAGCGTTTTGGCACGCCGTGGCGGCCGCGCCGACGTAGCGAGAGGTGGCGCTGCTTACCACTGTGAGTGGTAAGCAGCGCCCTGGGGGCACTGAAGTAATTGAAAACCCAACGAAGTCAGGAGAGGAACCCAGGGTTAAAAAGAGGAGAAAACGTAAGAACAGGTATAAAAAAACAGCACAATCAGACATTGGATACATTAACATGCAGGGTGGTAGAAATAGGTTAAAATGGGAAGAGGTAGAGGAGCAACTAAGAAAGGAGGATTTAATGGTGTATGGGTTTGTGGAAACACATCTCAGAGACATGGAGCAGCCACCTTGCAACCCTGACTATGTGTGGGAAGAATGCAACAGAATGGAGGGAGCGAGGAAGGGAGGTGGAATTGGAGCATTTATTAAGAAGAATATGAACTTTCAAAGGATCAGAAAGGAGTGCGCCGAACATTTGTGGCTGAAAGGAAAAGTCGCTGGGGAATCAACAGTCCTTGGAGTGGTTTACTTATGGACAGGGACAGGTGCTAAAGAGGAAAACAGAAAAATGATTGATTGCATATCAAGAGACATTAGTGAACTAGGGGAAGGCTCCGAAATAATTATTATGGGAGACATGAATGGCCATATTGAGGGTCTGGATGGGTATACGGACCCAACTGGAAGCATATTACTAGAACTGGTGGAAAAACATGACTTAGTTTTATGTAATACCAGTCAGAAGTGTGACGGGCACATAACTTGGGAAACTGGCAATCTGCATTCAACTATAGATTACGTACTCATGTCACACAAAATATATGGTAAGTTACAAGTAATGAAAATAGATGAAGAAGGTTCCAAAAGTCTTGGTAGTGATCACAAACGTATTAAGCTGAATTTTGCCAGAGAAGTAAATGCTGAAACTAGACAACATAATTCAAAGCAAATTTTCTGCAGCGACAAAGAGTTGGAAATAGTTGTTGAAAGAATAGAGGCAGCAGTTTCAGGGCAACGGCATACAGATTGGACCTATGAGAGCCTAACTAGGCTTTTTGCTCTTGAGCTAGACAAAGTTCAGAGTAAACGAATGGGGAAGCAAGGACATAAACCAAAAAGCTGGTGGGACAAAGAAGTGAAGCAAGCGATACAAAAACGTCAGGAAGCCTCTAGAGAACACAGGTATTCCAAGCGTAGTGGGGAGTCCGAAACGGAAGTAAAAAGAAAATGGGACAATTTTATAACATGTCGCCGAGAGGCATCCAGTTTGATCAATGCGAAAATTCAGAGAAAGGGTGAGGAATGGATGAGTAATGTAAGTAAGAAAGATAGAAACGCTGCCAAGAAGTTTTGGGAGCACTTGAACTCACTCGGTGAAACAACGCAAGCTAGACAGAGGTTCATACTCTCGCATCAGGGAGATCAATTAGAGGGAGATGATGCGATACAATATATAGGAGCAGTGATGGAGGAGAAATTTCGGGAACGGTTACATGTGGAAGATAGGAGAACCGAAGGAAGTAGCAGTCCAGTTTGTGACATCGCGGATTTTGGACAAAGAGAATGGGAAAAGGCGGAACGAAGAGTCCCTAGTGGCACGTCGACAGGCACAGATGGTATCCCTATCAAGCTGGTGAAGAATTTGGGTCCTAAATCTAAGGCAAAACTAAGGGAGGTAGTGAGTACCATGATAACAAAAGGAAATATTCCAGATAAATGGAGGCTTAGTAGGATGAGTATGATATATAAGGGAAAGGGAGATAAGTCTGATATTAGGAATTATCGTCCTATAACCGTGACACCGGTTATTTACAGGTTGGTAATGCAGATTATAAAGAACAGACTGGAGGAATGGGTAGATTGCGAGGGCATACTGGGCGAATTACAGAACGGGTTTCGAAAACAAAGAAGGTTGGAGGACAATTTATTTTCTCTAACACAGTGTATAGAAATAGCGCAAAAAGAAAACAGACAGCTCTGGCTGGCATTTCTGGATATCAAGGGTGCCTATGACAATGTGAACCAAAGAAACCTGTGGGACATAATGGAGAACTTAAACCTAGATGAAGGACTAACAGCACTATTAAGGAACATTTACAAAGATAACAAGGTGATTATAACATGGGAAGGAAAGGCGACAGGGAAAATAGAGATAAGACGAGGCCTTAGGCAGGGGTGCCCGTTATCGCCTTTGCTGTTTATGTTGTATCTGAGAGGATTGGAGGATAGACTAGAGAAGAGTGGGCTTGGGTTCAACCTTTCTTACAGTAAGCTAGGCCAAAAAATTCAGCAATCCTTACCGGGATTGATGTATGCGGATGATATTGTACTAATGGCTAACAACAGGACAGAGTTGCAGGAATTAATGAGCATCTGTGGTAGGGAAGGAGAGGAATTAGGTTTAGAATTCAGTAGCGAAAAATCGGCAGTCATGATTTTTAACGAGGATGAAGTTGAGAGGCTGAAGATACAGAATATTACAGTTGAGAGAGCTAGTAAATACAAGTACCTAGGAGTATGGATATGTGATGGTGCAGAATATCTCAGAGACCATGAAAAGTATATAATAGGTAAGGGCAACAGAAATGCAGCTGTAATGAAAAATAGAGCACTTTGGAATTACAACAGGTATGAGGTGGTGAGAGAGATTTGGAAAGGGGTCATGGTGCCTGGCTTGACTTTTGGAAACGCAGTGCTATGCATGAAATCCGAAGTGCATGCGAGACTAGAAATAAAACAGCGCGGAGTAGGTAGACTGGCTTTGGGGGCACATTGCAAAACGCCAAACCAGGGAGTACAAGGAGACATGGGATGGGCATCATTTGAGAGCAGGGAAGCGGTGAGCAAGGTGGAATTTGAGGATAGGTTGAGGCAAATGGACGGGGAGCAATGGGCACGAAAGGTTTTCAGCTATTTATACATGAGGAGTGTAGACACAAAGTGGAGACAGCGCACTAGGAAATTAAGAGGAAAGTTTTTGGGCTATAGCGAAGATACGGAAGAGCAAGTCTCAGTTAAGAACAAAGTTAAGGCCAAAGAAAGAGATTGGTGGCTAGAGGGAATGCAGACAAAGACGGCTCTGGAAAGCTATAGATTAAACAAAAGAGTTATTGCCAAAGAAAGCATTTATGACAATTCTAGGGGAAGCTCATTGCTGTTTGAGGCAAGAACGGGTGTTCTGCGAACCAGAACATACAGAGTGAAGTACCAGGAAATTGATACAGTGTGCACTGCTTGTGGAGAGGAGGACGAGACGGCTGAGCACTTGATACTCTACTGTAAAGGGCTTCACCCTATGCCTACCGAAGACAACATAGATTTAATAAAGTCATTGGGTTTTAGAGACAGCGAAGGGAGAGTGGATTTCAAGACTGTAGAGATTACCAAGCAAAGATTAAGTGAATGGTGGCAGAAATCGAGAGAAAACTAGGTATTTTCTTATCCACTGATGGCAAGGGGGTTTCATAGCCTCACTTTCTTTGCACTGCGGAGTGAATATAGATTTCACATTTAAATATTCTAAGCTTAAATGGTAAAACAAAATGGCTAGGTGGCGTAAGCTACCGCCCGATCCAAAGGGCTCAGCCGTATTCATCCATCCATCCAGTGGCTTCCTCCTCTCCCCCTTGGGGCGATTTCCGTGACGAACCCCCGCACAAAGGAGATCGACGTGTCGCTCCTTGATTGGCCACTTCGCCCCCGCCGTTATCTTAAAACCAGCGGACAGCAGTCTCGCTGGTCTCTTCTTCCTGGGATTCGGCGGCGGCGACAGCGGGGAACCTTCCGGCGCACCGGTGAGCGTTTACCCAGTCCTTTGTACATTTGTGAACGACCGTTCGGCCGTGGGCAATCTCCACACCGACGGCGTTCACCAGCTTATAGCCGCTGTGTTGTTGTTATTTTGTTTCATTGTAAATAAACAGTTTATTACCGTTACCAACGTGACTGGTGTCTGTTTGCGCTCAACGAGCAGCATGCCACGCGAGTACGAACCCGCTTCGCGGTAGAGCGTCTGGCCGCGAACGTGGAACTCGCAAAGGCAGTTGCCCTAAGGAGAACCACAAACTTAACTTATATTTATATATTTAAAATGTTGTCTTTTTCACCAACATCTCATTCGAGGCTTGACCTGTTCAGAACCAAAGGAAGAAGAATATCGAGCCAAACCTTATTTATTATTTAATTATCACCTTACTGTTACAACTATGTTTTGCTATTGTCTGGCAATATCTGCCGATGTACAAAGATGCACAAAAATCAAGTCTTATTCCAGTTTTGACCTGTTGTATGGCGACTTCCACAGCTTCGCGATTTCGGCAATAGAGAAATTTAGTAGATCGTTCCGATGACTCCGATAACGATGCCTGATACTCCGCCGCCTCCTTTGCGCATGCATCATATCTTTATCGGAGGTATCGGAACGATCTACTAAAACTCTCGAATATCAGACAAGGGCTGCAACGGCGAAGCTTTGCTCTATATTCGAGGTAAATAGTACTTTCATTACTTCGCTAAAGCAGCTCAATGCAAAGCATAAAACATTCGCGAGGCACAATATGGCACTCCCATCCAGTTCCTCACTTCAAAGGGTGTTCAGCGAAGCAGTCAGTCGACATCTTCAGTAAAAAATGACTCAAAATGCCTGACGAGACTTCCGAGAGTCAGCTGTTGCTCAAAATACTCAAGGTCAATAAATGGAATAGGTGGCAATCATAAGAACTCAATTAACCCTGTTCTCTTTGTTTCTTACTTGAGGACAATAATGTTGGAAGTAACGCCACGAAAGTAACGGATTGCTTTTTGGGGTAACGGTCACTTACTTTGATGGGAAAGTAATTGTATTTGTAATTAATTAACAATTTAGCCTTTTTCAGTAACGTGTACAGGTTGTTATGAACGACCCCCGGACCAGACCATCTCGATCTAATCCACCCGGCACCGGAGAACCCCTTGAGTAGCGTCGCCATGCAGATCCGGTCAGCTGCGCCCGGAAACGAAGCGAGAGGCGACAAAGGGATGCCGTGGCTTTCGACGGAGGACCACCGTGTTGATGTCGCCACACCTAGGCGCGAAGCTGAGCCGGGCCCTTACTTCTGGCGGGGATTACGCTGAACCGAAACGGGGTCACCCGACGCAGGAACCGGGGGGGATTACTGCGCGAGGATTCCGGATGACGGTGCGCCAGCTGCGGGACCTCCGTGAGGGTGTGTTCAGCACGGATCATCTTCGGACGCCACTTGCGGTTGTTCCGGCCCAACCCTTTCTCGTGCCACAAAGCCGCCTAATGGAGAGATCGGCACTAGAGTGCCTTCATGTGCGCTTCGCATAGAGTGATGCCAACTGCCTGTTTCCCTTTCCCACACCCTCTTCCACCGCCATTTTGTTCCTCTCACTGTTTCCCCGTGCGCCGGAAAGTGTCCTTTGTATCCATCGGTAATCCCATCCGAGGGGGAAAATGCTAATCCTCCCTCCGTGGGTTCCACAACGCTGCTCCGAACTTCTGAGATAAGGTGCTTGTTTCCGGGAGGGTTATAAGCCCCACGGATTATCGCCGAGGAACAAAATGGCTGCTGGTTTGTCGGCGAGTGGAATTACAAAGGGTGGCATCACCCTAGCAAAGCGTACATGAAGGCTCCCTAATCGGCACCATCTCGGCCAGCGTCGTCTCCCAGGCTGACAGTGGACCCTTTGTTGTCGCCTCCTCGGCGCGGCATTCAAGGGCGAGAGTGACTCGGCGCCGGGATGTGACGTCCGGCCGCCACTACACTGTGTGCTTGTGAGTGCTAGTGGGCGGGGCCTGACCAGTTGGGGAACGGCGTCCTGGCCTAGAGACGTAGGGAAGGGGGACCTTAAAAAAAAAAGCGGTTTTACGCGCTCTCTGTGTGTTCTCACGTTGTTCTCATGCCGTACGGCAGACTGTACATAGAATGTAAATAAACAGTTTGAGAAGAGACACCCTGGCTCGCTACCAACTCTGCCCGATGTCCTGGGCGACGCATGGCTCCAGCGGAGATCGACTACATGGACAAGACCAGAGTCACAACAACTGGATGGCAGCGGTACGATTCGACTCCAAGCCACTGAGGAGACCTGGTACGATTCGACTCCAAGCTGCTGAAGAGACCTGATGGGAGCGACGGCACGGAACCTGCGGAGTTCGGGCAGCGGCACCGGTGAGTGTTCGACACTTTTCCTTTGAGATTTACCAGGATTTGGATATCAAGGAGTAATATTTAATCTGGTTCTGAACGTCTACCTGGAAGAAAGAAAAGCGCTACTTCCAGGTGTGTGATAGGAAAAGTGACTTACACGTCAGGTATCATGGATCTTAAGGCACTACGCAAACCAGATCTAGAGGCAATTTGCCTAGAGATGGGGATCGACATTCCGGGCCTGAAAAGAAAGCCTCTGATTATGGATGCTATTCATCGGTCGGGTGCTGACGGGGACGAACTGCAGGAGTGTTGGGAGTTTATTCAGGAACGCGAGAAAAAAGAGCAAGAGGAAGAAAGGAAACGCGTGGAAAGAGAAAAGGCGCAGAAAGAGTCCGAGGAGAGAGCAATCGAGAAGGCCAAGACCGACCTCGAGCTTGCGCGGGCAACCGGGAAACCAAGTTCGGTGGGGCTGCAGGGTTGGAAAATGAAGAATCTTTTGCAGCCCTACAAGGTTGGCGAGGATATAGGTCTATTCCTCGTCAATTTTGAGAGAACTTGTGAGAGGGCAAGTTTCTCTCGGGAGTCGTGGCCTCAGCGCCTCTTGACGTTGTTGCCGTGTGAGGCGGCGGACGTGGTAGCCAGGCTGAGTAGGGAAGACTCGGAGGACTACACAAAAGTAAAAACGGGCCTCCTCAGAAAGTACAGGTTGTCCGCCGACGCTTTTCGCAAGCGATTCCGCGAAGTAAGGAAAAAGACCAGCGAGTCTTATCCTGAGCTCGCGTACAGCCTGAAGTCGAACTTAGAGGAATGGCTAAAGGGTTCCGAGGTTTTCGGTGACCATGACAAGGTGGTAGAGTGCGTCTGTCTGGAACAGTTTTTCAGTACCTTGTCCGAAGAAACCCGCTACTGGGTGCAGGACCGGCCTGACGTGAAGACGGAACTCGCTGAAGAGTCCAGCTCTCGTCGTGGCGTGCTTCCCGAAGGGCGCGGTCACCAGCACAGAGACCCCTCGAAAGGGACTGGCGCGGGGTTTAAGGACAGGTTACGGCAAGGGAAAGAGAGGGGTAGCCACAACGGTAGCGCGAATAGGGCGGCGAAGGAGGGCGAAAACGGGGGAAAGAAACCTGAACAGAAAGGGCACGGGAAGGCGTTCGAGTCCCGAAAACCTTCAGTATGCTTTAGGTGTCACGAGCCAGGGGACTTCGCTGCCGGGTGCCGTAAACCACGAGTAGTGTTTTCTTTCGTGAGTGAAGACGATGAGAACATGCGTCTGTTGGAGCCCTACATGCACGATTTGGTGGTGAACGGTAGACCTTGCAAAGTTCTCCGTGACTCAGCCGCTACAATGGACGTGATTCATCCGTCCTACGTAAGTCCATCTGACTTTACAGGCGAGGACGCCTGGATTAGACACGTGGTTGAGGAGAACAGCGTATGTCTGCCGATCGCCAAGGTCAAAGTGGAGGGGCCTTTCGGGGAAATAGAAGTGGAAGCCGCGGTATCGAAGTACCTACCCGACAGGTACCCTTACCTCTTTTCGAACAGATCCGATCACCTTCTGAGGGAAAGGGACCTAGGATTTGGGGAAGGAGTTGTCCAGGCTTTGACACGTTCCAAGGTGCGCGAGCTCGCAGCTAAGCAGTCGGCCGAACACGGTAGTGAGGGCAGTCGGGACGAAAAGCGCAATGGGTCAACTACTTCTGACTCCACCGAGATCCCTGAAGTGATTGAAGTTGCGCCCAGAGAGAGCAGCGACAGTGGGAGTGATCCGGCTGAGGATCAGGAACAAGTAGATAGATCAACTCCGGAGGAAGAGGGAAATTTTCTCCCGCCTCACTCATCGAGTTTTCGGAGCCTGGTGAAGGTGGACAGAGACACATTAGCGGCCGAACAGGCGAGTGACCCCACCCTGCGTAACATGACTGTACATTGAATGTAAATAAACAGTTCGAGAAGAGACACCCTGGCTCGCGACCAACTTTGCCCGATGTCCTGGGCGACGCACGGCTCCAGCGGAGATCGACTACATGGACAAGACCCGAGTCACAACAAGGTGTGGCTGTACCGTGCTGAAATACGGTTCTTTTAATGCAGTTCCCAAGGATGTGCAAAAAAAAGTCACGCCTTTTAGCACGATATTACTCGCAAACAGCCATAAGCTTCGAGCAAACGTATGCCGTTTCGCGCAAACACAACTGCGACGGCTACCGATAGAAATAGGGGCGCTTGCAATGCAAGGGATGCAGATTTCGCCGCTTACGCGGCACCTAGAAGCGGCATCTGGTTACACATGTCGGCAGATTCACTGGATCGGTGATGAGGCTGCGGGTCGTTCCCTCAGAGGCGATGTCCGCGGGTTTAAGGTGCAAGGTTCAAGGTGTTTATTGGCACAACTTCCAAACAGCCGATTGTCTGAGGCAGCCAAAACGCAGAAGCCCGTACAACCAAGTGCTGGCTGCCTCCTCGGCTGTGTGTCAGCAGGTGAAATGATGAAGATGAATATACAAATGAAAGGGAGAAAGAAATGGTAGTTACACAAGTTATTGAGCTCGAAGGGCTCGCGACACAGTCCTGGTAAAGTCGCTGAGGTCGTCCCCAATCCCCGGCAGGCGCGGGCGCGTGCGCTCTGGTAAAGACAGGTTCGAGCTCACCGCGGAGGGGAACAGCGAAGCTTGGTGTCGCCGGGTGCGGGCGCGGAGAGGGATAGGACAGCCTGTCCGGCTAGAGATACGGGGAACTGATGCTAGGTAGGAGCCGGCCAGCGAAGGGCCAGCGGCAACAGCAATGATTCGGACACGCGCCACTGTTCGTCGGTGGCTCAGGCGGTGCCAGCCAAGGAACCGCAGGCGTTCATTGTAGTCAAAGGAATGGTCGTGGCGGGCGAAGGTTCGAGTCGCGTGGCGCTGCACACTCTAGGCGCTCAGTGAGGTGTATCTGGTGAGGGCTCCATATTGAAGAACAGTGCTCAAGTCGAGGGAGTACCACAGCAAGGTAACACCGTCTTCAGGATCCCCGGTGCAAAACGTTGGGACAATCTTGACACGAATCCCAGTACCTTGCGAGACCTGCTCACCACCTTAGCCACATGGTAGCTGGCAGCGAAGGCAAACGGTGAATCGCTCAATTGCATGCCATCACTTGACTTGGACGAGCTTGGTGAATCGCAGCCACGCTCCACGTTCACACGCGGGCCAGACAGAATCGGGCTGCACGCTTGCTAAATACAACTTCTGGTATCGTTTTCAGATGGCCTAGCTGTTGGTTTCGGTTTCGCTGCATAGTCAAATTGATTGATCCGATTTGGGCGAGGAGTGGATGGACGTACTTTAATATTGTTGGCACAGCATCACACCTCAGCTTACGAGCCTTCTGTCCGCTTATAGCTCAGCTCGTAGCTCTCTTCTGTGAGATGATTGTTGCATAAGCGGGTTCTCGATCTTGACTTCAAACCAGTCCCTACGCACGGCGATGATCCACTTTGCTCGTCACGGCACGTCTCGCGGAAAAGTGTGGAACTTCATGTCTCGGCTCGCATGGGCTGCCCTGTGGTTGTGGCGCCCAACCGCGCAACAAAAATCTCACCGAACCACGAAACAAGTCGAGCACAACAACAAAAACGAAGCGCGCTGAGGTGCTCACTCACAGGCGACCAACGAGACAGAAATGCTTGCTTTGTGTTTTGTGACGTCAGAGCTTCAATGTTGCGAACGAAAATAGCGTTTACGCTAGAATACGATAGGAGCAGTTTTGATTCAATTACTGTAGAGGGCATAAAAAATGCAGTATTGCACGTACGTACGATGGGTCTCGAAGCAATAAGAATGATATTCAATTGTTTTCTCGGATAAACAATTTGACCGGACAATCCCTTTAATAAACGGTTAAAACTAAGGGCTACTACGAGTAAACTTTTCTGATCGACATACACACGAGGAAGCTCACGCGAAAATTGGAACGTTTCGTCTCAATCTGCAAATAATACAACTTTTATTGCCGGGCTTGACTGATGCGACAAGGCTTTGCGGACCCCTAAACTGTCTTCGCGGACCCCCATTTGAGAACGGCTGACCTAGGCGTTCCGTCGTTCTTAACCAGTATATAATAGAGAGCAGGCCTGTAGCCAGGGAGGGGGGGGGGGTGATATATATATATATATATATATATATATATATATATATATATATATATATATATTATTTTTCATTGTGAGTGTGATTGCACCACATTTCTACCTTCGATGATATTTCGTAGTCTCGCGAGCACAGAGCCAAAGCGCAGCGGAAGGCAACGTGCGCAGACTGGAGATATATTTTCTACTAAATTTCTAATCTTGCCATTGACTAACGAGATAAAATATTTCATCCATTCTTTCGTATTTAGAACGGTCACGATAAAGTGCCAGTGTGGGTTAGTGAAATCGCATCGCAGTAAAACAAACTTATGGAAACGCTGATCTTTTTTAAAATGTATTTCTTGAGAAGTTGTGCAAAGTATTATGACAGTAACTTGTAAGTTGTAACGTAACAATAGAAGCAATCAACTATTTTTACGTCAGTAGTCACTAACCGTAACCCTTTACATTGAAGACTGAGAAATTTGTAATCGTAATCAATTACATATTTCAAGTAACGAGCACAAGGCTGTGCGTCGGTTTTCCTCGGCGCAAGTGGTTCCGGGCGGGTGCACTGGGCCCGGTCGTCTTGTCAGCGGGCATACCCTGGTGGGTGTCTCGAGCGTTGAAGGCCCGCTGTATGTTTGTGGCCTCCTTCACAAATGCCTGGACGGTCGTAGGCGGGTCTCGCAAGCGGATGCCGAATATGCTTTCCCTTACTCCTTGCATGAGGATCTTCAGCTTATTCGCTTCTTGCGCTTGGGGATCCGCGCGGTTGAATAGTTGGAGGATGTCTTCGACGAAGCTGACAACGCTTTCATTTGGTTCTTGAATTCTCGACTTGAGTAGTTCTTCGGCGCGTTCTCGATGGTGCTGGCTGTTAGAGGTGTGCGTAGTAACTGCTCTTTGCACGTTTCCTCCGAGGGGATTGACCTTTCGCGGTTTTCGAACCAGAGATGGGCCGTTCCCTCCTATGAGAAGTAGATGGTTTAGAAGCTCTGTTCTGGTGTCCATGGGCTATGCCTTGTCACCCGTTCGTACTGCTGTATCCAGTCGTGGGAGTCTTCGTAAACTTCGCCGTGAAAGGGCATCGGCGTACGAGGTGCGTCGGTCAGGTACACGACGGGGAGTGCACCAGCAGAGTTCTCGTTCGGCTAACCCTGGGAAAACATCTCAGGGTTCGTCGACTTTGTTCTTGGTTGTTTCACCAATGGACCAAGTTCTAGCGGCTGACCTTGCTCGGGCTTCGTCAGGCTCCACATAACGAAATTCTCCGGGGCTTGAAATTGATCTGGTCCGGCGGCTTCTTGGGGGCGTACGAGTAAGGGACATAGGAAGTTACCCCCCACCTCAATCAGAATTGTCTTTGCGCGGATGGAAAGGGATCAACTAACGTAAAACTAAAATAAAGGTTTAATCGGCGGACATGTGCCAAATAAAAAAAAAAAGAAAATGAGCGTCGAAAAAGCAGGAACAAGCGTAGAGGCGTCGGCGTGCCAGCTGGCTAGAGCGAGACGGACTGTAACAAGGACATACTGGGCTCATTATTTATTACACTCGCTATCTCGAACATTCGCCTATAATTTGGAGCGTCGAACATTCGGGGTAAGAGTAAACATGAACGCTCTAGGAGTTTTGAAAACAACGAGTGAACAATAGTTACGTCCGGCGCCGGGCATCGAACCCCAGCTACCTTCGTCAGAGTCACGTGCGTTCCCTCACGGTCGTACATCCGTCAATAAAAACTACACGTTGCTGTGATGGCACTATCACGTTCCCGTCTGTCCGTCCTTGCTGAATAGCAGGGTTCTAGTTTCTGTTTGAGGTCTGTACTATTCTTATTTCAACATAGATGGCGACAGCATCACACTACACTAGGGGCACTCGGCAAGTTCGTTCGGTATCGGTTTTCCGTGCGGTACTCGGCGAGTGCGATGCATTCTTGGAGAGAATTCGCACGGTGCCAGCCTCTAGTCCATCTGAAACTAACTGGTTATTAGAAACATGAAATATACAGGGTGTTTCAGCGAATGGTTTCCGAAACCTCTAAGATTAAGGGGGTTCACAAAGATAGGAACACTTTCCAAAAAGAAACTGGCAGCCTCGGCGGACGTCTAAGGTTGAAAAAAAAGAAGCTAATTAGCTACATAATTAACTAAAATGTAGTAATTTAATTTTCAATTATAGGCCGACGTAAAACCTTGCTTTTCTGCAGGGAAGATAACCGTCTTAGCGCTCCCCTCTGCTCAACTGCGAGGGAAGCAATTTCGTGCAAGGTGAAAAGTTGAGAGGATATAGGAAAGGAGGGTGCGGACAAAAGTGGGAAGCGCGTAGGGTTCGTGGGCCTTTAACGAAAATAAACATATGGTTTCAATGAAAAACTTGCAAAGCCTCATCGAAAACCACTAAATGGACTCAAGTAGCAGTGCTCGGAAGTACTGAAAGTACATCGTTCATAAGTACCAGTTTTACCGAGTTTATAAAACTTGATCTTTACTTGAAGTACATTCTCTGGTTGTGTACTAGTACGTTACTTAAGTTTGTAGGGTTCGGTGCTACTGCTCACCCGCAAGGAGGACCAACGAGGCAGATCTCATAAAACACACCTTTATTTGTTCGTGGCAGCGAACGGACTGCCGAGCCCCGAGCCTCGAGCGTGGCTTCCGCGCACGTTGCGCGCCGGGCGCGGAGCTCGAGTTCTTTCGCCCGATGATGGGCCGCCAAGCCCACAAGTTATATTCTTCTGGTACTCTTTGAGGAAAGTACAATTCCCGAATTCAAGTTACATTCCTTAAATTAAAAAAAAGCAAAAAAAAAAAAAAAAAAAACGGGGAAAAAGGCATATTGTTATATGAAAATGCGCAAACGTCTTTCGAAATGCCATCTGGTTATTTCTCTCAGTGAAGTAATGCCGACTATGAGACCACTTGAAATAAGTGCCTTATAATTTGTTAGCTTTAAATAGTTTTTCGTAGAGAGTAAACTACTCCGTGGCAGCTTGACCTAATCCAATACTCGCCGCCGTCTCGAAAAATAACTGGTGCACCCTGACTCCCCCTGGGACCAATGCACATCACTTAAGAAAATAAACATTGAATAAGGGAATAAAATAGCATCATGAAAGATTGTGTTAAAATAATTTAACTACTTTTTAGATCTACATCACGCAAAACTGCATTTTAGAATGAAGGCAGATGAAGTGCTTTACGGTGCGCCAAAGGAGCAACAACACCAACGCTGAATTGTTGATTCCTTTGTCTGTAACATTTAATTGCAAAACTGAACGGCATGAACAGTAGGTTTTAAAAGAATCCGAAGTAATTGAAAAATAACCTCATAAAAATTATAATTTCTAAGCGGGATACTAACAATTTAGGATCAGAATCTCTTTCAGTCTGACTAAAACCACATCCCCAAGTAGCAAAAATGTTGACTCTAGAAGGGGTCCCACGACGGTTCTGCAGGTAAAGTCCAAGTGAGGCCCACCTGGGCAACCCAGCAAGGCTACCCTTGGGGACACAATGAGAGCCTACCTGGGCAGCCCAGATGGGCCGCTAAGTTGGAGCCTATACAGCGGGCCGCGGTGGCTATAGCCTGGATGACATCCACCCGGAAGCCTTATTCTGTTGGGGGTCGTTTCATCATTCCCTTATAATGTGGGTATTGCAGTACTATCGCGCTCATTGTTACCTGAAACAGTCCCCCTTGCTTTTTTTTTGCCCCGCCTATCAGGTTTTGAGACAGCTGGTGTCCGAACTCGGAGAGGAGTGCAAAGTTGAGGTCCAGTTCTTTGGACTAATCGACACATTTAGAGACAAAGAGCTTGTGGGAACCGCAAGAAAAAAGGCCGGACCGGGTGCTGTATTCTCCAATGGGGTATGTCCAAAATATGGCACTCCTCATGCTCTCCGTGTGCCTATTGACGAAAATATTACATTTTGAACCCCATTTAAATGTGCATTCTCTTAGCAATTTCTCTAAAAGCATATCAAATTGAATGTGCGATAAATTCATAATTTTGCCTTTTGGGTGAAAGTGCCGGTTCAACATTATTCACAGTTGGCGACTCCAAGAAATAATCGCCAATGAAGCAAAAATAGCAAAAAAAAAAATAAAAACCTGTAAAATTTTTGGAATAGGCCCCTTTTGAAGAGTCTTCTGAGAAACAGTGAAAAAAAGCTGGATCTGGCCCGGTGCACTGGGCGGCGGAAAACATCTTGAAAGGTGTTCCATAGTCTGTTTACGTCACTCCAGCACAAAACTCAAAAAGCTTGAACCTTAAAAAAAAAATTGGGTTGTGTGTGTGTTTATACAGCCTAGAACTTGGTCTGCCTCACAGGGGCGACGAGTCTCCCAGCTGTAGATGAGAAATTTAGCCAGTGCGGTACAACCGCTAGCCTAGGGTCTTTAACGTGCACCACGCAGCAGTGATACACGACCGCACGCCGGTACGATGCTCATCCAAATCGAAACGGGCAGGGGTGGGGCTCGAACCCAGGATCCCTGGGTTCTGCAGCGCGAGCTTTCGCTCCACGTGCTCCGAGCTGGTGTTAGCTAGACCACTCGGCCTAGCTAACACAGAGCGGTGGACCCTTCACGGGTCCACCGCTCTGTGTCCGCTTGTCCGAAGCCATGTTTTAGACTTCCCCGGTCGTGTTGTCGGTGATCCCTCTGCGCATATCTATTTCAAGGCGGCCTTTCCTTTGAGTAATATCCTCGCTTGGTGTTTTAATTCGACGTTCGTTTCCAAATCACGATGCGAATTAGTTCCAAGGGAGGATCCTCGGGCAGACGCTGACAAGTCGATTTATTTGACTGATTGTGATTCTGCTCCAAGTTCTTTACCGGTACGTGCATAGACACTTTAAAGTGTCCGTGCTGCCCTCCGCGCAAGAACAGACACCAGTATATTTTTCGAATGCAGTGCACATCTGTCGAAGTCGGTTAACGTTTTTTTACTAGCACGTGTTACGTACGATATACGACGTTACTGGTAGACACGAGTCGAACGTAATGAAGTTCTTCTCGGCGCTTTATAATATCTGCGCAACATCCACGAAATAAAAAGTTCACGCCATTTTACTGTTAAAAAACATTCCACGATAACTTACGGTATACACGAACGAACTTGAGTTTCGCTAATATGCGAAAAAATTTCAAAAACGAGAAGGCTAAGGCTAGAAGCTTAGACAAACAAAAACTAATCCGCACCGCTAAAATGGTCAAGTGACCATTTTAGGAATTCAATATGTTCGGGCATTCGTTCTAATCGCTATGAGAATTGTAAATTCAAATCTTTATTCGGTGACCTTTAACTCGCCTGCTAAATGGTTTAACGGGGAGCTAGACGACCTCATCTTACCGGCTCAACGATCGACATCCAGTCGTGGCTTCTGATCTACTGCTTCGAAGATCGCGACTGCAGCTCCGTTCATCACCGCCATTACTGTACATCGACCATTCAGTCAGCAGTCGTTGCCCATGCCCATCTGTGACGTTCGGCGACTTTCTGCGACTGAACATCAACCCTGGGCCAATCAGCGAACATCCACGGACGCGCCTTGCCGGTAACCGACCATCAGTGCTTTGAGGAGTTCCATTTTCTCGGTGACCGTGCCAAGCTGCTCTTGATATACCGTTTCGCTGGTGTAACCTGCCTAGGTGTGCTTGCAGTACTTAAATTTTTCTACCTATTTTAATGTCATTTAATTCAACGATTATGTCTCTTGTTTGCGACGCTTGCCAAAAAGGCATTTTGCCTGATGATAGACTCATGAAATGCTCAGTTTGCGAACATAACTATCATCTCGGGAAAACGTGCTCCGGTATTGCCGAGTCCACGTTTACTGCCATGAGCCCCGACAAAAAAGAAAAATGGAGGTGCAAAGTTTGGCGTTCTAAGAACAATCGTGCTGATATAGACGGAGTCAATGCTAGCTTTGATTCGATTTTGTCCTGCGAAACCACGACACTCAGGGCGCAAATCCTGACCATCAACGAAAAGCTAGATTCATTACTTTCTCTGAAGGCTAGCGTAAATTTACTACTCGAGCTTCCCGCAAAGGTGAACGACTTTTGCCCCTCAAGCCTACCATAGATCTCATGAAAGTGACTATGGAGGAGGTTCAAACTTCCATTTCCTTCCTAGGAAAGAAATACGATAGCCTCCTTGCCACGGTGTCTGCTCATGCGACCGACATGAACAAGCTGCGTACGGAAATGGCTTCTCTGAAAGACACGGTTTGCGAACAGGCACATACTATCCAAAGCCTCCAAACCAAGATGAACGACGCTGACCAACGTGGTCGCCAACATACTATGGAAAATCATGGAATGACCGTCAAACCCGACGAGGCTCTCCATTCCATCTTAGCGGGGCTGGCAGACTAGCTAGGAATTCCGGGACATCAACCAGCTGATGTCGTGTCGGTTTTCAGGCTACCAGGCAAACGATCTCTAAAACCACCTATTTTGGTCAAGTTTACATCTGTAGCGACTAAAGACAAATTGGATGCAAGCTCGTAGCAAGCTCAGGCAATTGTCTCCTGACAATCCACCCGAAAGACTGTATTTCAACGACAGCTTAACTCAGACCAACACAGAACTTTTCCGGCAAGCACGTGCTCTTGGAAAAGAACGCGGTTACAAATTTGTGTTGGTCAAAAATGCTCGAATTTATGCCAAACAAGATGAGGGCGCTTCTCCGGTACGGATTCCTGGACCTGGACCTAATCACATAACCAACATGGCTAGTTTTTTACAGTACGCCGATTTTCTCTCGTTTAATAACTCGTTTTCTTCTTCTTCAACCGACTCTTTCATGGACTTACACATAAGCATGCGCAGTATTCGAAAATACTGGGATGAATTTAAGACAGTTGTTGATCAAATGCGGGACCAAATTGATGCAATTGTGCTAACAGAAATCAATGTCAGTACTGATCATCTGTCACAGTTTAATATTTTAGAATTTCGAAATTTATTTTATACACGGCCAATTACTAGAAGAGGAGGAATCGGCGTATTTATAAAGAACTCATGGTCAACAACTCAAACTGATGTCACATTTCAACACTCGGAGAGCTTGATGCTGAGGGTCTCTAATTCTAACTCTACGATTTGCTTGCTTTCACTTTACCGACCTCCTTCGTCCAACTGCTTTGGCTTCTAAGGGGAGGTGAGGGAAAATTTGAGAGAATTGTCTAATGAAGCACATTTATATTTGCTGGGAGATATCAACATTGACACCCTCAAAACTTCCAAAAATTT
The DNA here is from genome assembly GCF_016920785.2 of Ixodes scapularis. Classification (NCBI taxonomy): domain Eukaryota; kingdom Metazoa; phylum Arthropoda; class Arachnida; order Ixodida; family Ixodidae; genus Ixodes; species Ixodes scapularis. The sequence continues at coordinate 20,186 of NW_024610099.1, read as the reverse complement.
TGTTTGTGATTATTTATCACTACTTGCCGAGCATGGAATCATACCTACCATTCAGAGTGCGACCAGCGAAGAAGTATTTAATGAAAATCTTGTATCATCCTGCCTAGATCATGTAAACGTAAGAGCTCCAGATGCTTCCGTACACTCCGCTGTCATTTTACAAAAGCTTGTAGATCATTATTTTGTCGCATGTAAATGTGTTTTTCCCACCAGAAAATGTAATAATTTCGAAAGTGCCTGTCGTTTAGAGCGGGTTAACTTCAACACTTTTGATCGAATAATTCGAGATTATGATTTAGAATGAATTCCTATCCTCGGTTAACAGCACGAACCTGTACTCAATGTTTGTAGACATCATTAGAAATTTCCGAGAGTTATCGATGACTGTTGTATATGTTAAAAAACGCAAACCCTCACTGCCCTGGTTCACCTCGGAAATTCTTGAAGCTAAAAGTCGCAAACAAAAACCGTGGAAGAAGTTTCGGAGGTCCCCCAACAATGTTTCTCTCGAACTAGAATGTAAGATGCAAAGAAATCGAGTCAATGCCCTCATTCGGTCAACGAAGCGAACCTATTTCGCTAAAAAAATATCGGACGCTCGTTCGGACTCCAGGAAAACTTGGACTGTCATCAATAAGCTCCGTGGCTATCTAAAAAAAAACGTAACTGAGACATTACGCGAACAATTTGGGACTAATATGGCGACTACACTCTCAAGAAAAAAGGGTGTCAAAAGGTGTATTCTTACACCCTTTGTCCCATATAATACACCCCAGAATTTCAATTCAACGTACAGTGTCCTACAGTCGAACTTTGAGCCTGAAACTTTACGAGAGACTGAATAGCCGTGTGGTACAACATTTTAAATAGCTAAAGTACGTATCAGAGACCACATAACGAAAACACCGAGTTTTTACAGTAGGGCCAAGAAAACCCGAATTATTTTTTTCGTGTTCAGTAAAACGTACATTAACTATTTTAATAAGTTGTACCACATGGCTATCAAGCCCCTCGTAAAATGTCGGGCCGTCTGTTCGACTGTAAGGCACTGTATGTCGAATTGAAGTTTGGGGGTGTATTATACGGGACAAAGGGTGTAAGAATACACCTTTTGACACCCTTTTTTCTTGAGAGTGTACTGTCAACGCGTTTAATAATTTTTTCGCTAACTCTATTACTGTGCCAATTGATAGCGCGGTGGATTCGACACCCGGAACTCCGTTTCACTCTGAGTCTGCTTTCCTTCCTTCTCTGTCAGAAGCTGAGTTGCGGTCCTACCTGTTTGGATTTAAGCGATTGAGGTCGGCGGGTGTAGGCGGCCTTACAGTTAGAGACTTGTGTCGGAACTATGACTCTTTAAAAAGCGTGCTCCTCGTTCTTGTGAATAATGTTATAGAAACTGGTAATGTGCCTGATGACTTAAAACAAGCCATAGTTGTTCTTCTTTTCAAAGGTAGCGCACAAAACCAAGTGCCATCCTGCAGGCCAATCTCAATACTATCTTCCATTTCTCAGATATTAGAAAAACATATTTTTATTGTTATGTCCGGTTTTCTCGGCAAATACAATTTAATCTCGCCAAGTCAATGCGGGTTTGTTGCTGGTCGTAGTACAACTAATCTCATTGAGAAATTCTCAGATATTGTGCACTCTTCCTTCGACGATAACATGCATGTGTGTGCCCTCTTCGTTGATGTAGCCAAAGCGTTTGACACCTTGAACCACAACATCCTCTTAGACAAACTATATAGAATCGGCTTTCGGGGACCATTTCATACATTGCTCAAGAGTTTTCTTTCAAATCGTACACAGGTTGTTTCAGTAGACAATGTCCGCAGCTCTTAAGTTGTCCTTACTTCTGGAGTTCCCCAGGGCTCCATTCTTTCTCCTTTACTGTTCAACCTCTACGTAAACGATAGTTCTGCGGTAACGGCAAATTCAACGATTTTTCAATATGCGGACGACACTCTTTTGTTTTCTCGGCAGCTATTCTACCAGCGTGCTATGGAAATGGTTCAGGCAGACGCAACTAAAATTATTGACTGGTTTTCGGCAAACAAGCTACGTGTAAATGCTTCGAAAACAAAACTGATCTGCTTCCGTAATCCTTTAAAAAATGTCAGTTTGACTTTTCCACTATTCCTTCACAACTCCAGTTGTCCATGTTGTAATTGTAGACCTGTCGAATATGTTAGTTCAGTAAAGTACTTAGGTCTTCACTTTGATTGTGATCTTACATGGGACACTCACATGTCTTACGTATGTCAACGGTTGAGGAGCGTGTCGTGTATGATGTACCACATTAAAGGTTTTATACCATTGTCAGTTAGAAGGAATATAATGCACGCTTTAGCTTACAGCGTACTAAGGTACGGCATAACTCTTTTTTTCAATTGTTCACTTTCCTGGCATTTAAGAATTGACCGAGTTTTAAAAGGAATTCTAAAAAGTGTCGCATACAACAGCGACTTTTCATCCAATGCTAACCTCTTCGCTTCACTTAAGTTGTCGTCTTTTTACTCGCTTTTCCTTCAAACTGTCGTTTGGCGGCATTTCTGGGAAAGCGATTTCAAACTCGCGTCTGCCCCATCTCGTGTACTCAGATCTGTTCCACGTTTCGTCACTCCTAGGGTGAGAACTCACTATAGTGAAAGTCTGCGCACATTTTATGTCCCGAAAATTTTTAATGGTCTTCCAGAATCACTGCTTTCCATTAACTCAAACAAAACATTGAAAAAACGTCTGAGAAGCATGTTCTCGGATGTGCTTCTTTTCTTTTTCTTCTTTTTTTCTTTTCTTCTTTTTTTCTACCTTAGTTTTATAAGATAATCTTTTCGGTTAACTTTTTTTTTACACGTTTTGAGCTATCATTGAAAACGTGACTGGCAGAAATATTTTGTACCTTACTAGGAATATTTTTTTCTTTTTCTCTTGATGAAAATTAAAAAAAAACATGAAAAACTTTTTTTTTTTTATGAAAGTAATCGTGTAACTAATTTTTAGGAGTAACTGTGACTGCGCATATCTTTCATTCTTCTCTTTTTGAAAAGTATAAAAAGCTTATTTTTCCTTAAAGGGGCGCTGACACATCAAAATCGTAATTTATTTTATTATCCGAAACGATTGAAAATGATGCTGGGACATTACCCTCAAAATTCGAAACTTGGGAATTCAGTATTTGTGAATTAAAAAAACAATTTCCAAATGCCGAATTTGAAGTTCCCGCGCGATCCGCGCCAGCGCAGTGAGTCAAATTTTGCGGTCTCCTGCGACTCCACTTTCTTTCGGACCTCCGCACCACGCTGTGAAGCAAAGCGCCGTTGCTACCGGGACCCGAAGAGAGGAGGAGGTGAGCAGGCGGGATAGAAGGGAGCCGGCGCGGGGAAAAACCGGTTTTTCCCCGACTCGGCGATAAGCCTCTGCTCGAGCGCCGCCAAGGTTTCCGAGGGAGAACACAAATTCAGGAAGCGACATCACACCGAAATCTGATTTTTGGTATTTCAAAAAGAAAGGCCGTAGTGCGTTCGTCATTGCGTTAAAAAACATGTTTTACGATTGCCGTTATTAAACGTTATAGAAATGTCGCCTACAAAGCTTCTAAATTTCCTGATTTTTGACGTCACCGATCAAAAGAAGCAAGGAGGTTAGCGCGGGAAATATAAACGCCAAAAATAAAAAGGCGCGCGCGCGTGCGGGGAAATTTTTTTTCGGGATGCGGTTTTTTTTTTTGCGTGTCTATGACTACAACTTGCATCATTTTAGACAATAAAAAAGAATACGACCTTTGGGGTGTCAGTGCCCCTTTAAGAAAAGGAATTGCGCAAAAATGTGCGCGCGTCTTTTTTTTTTTTTATTGAGGAAGTAAGTTGGCTTTGGCAGTTCGCTCCTGCTTCCGATACGACTACGGTCTTTATTGTATTCTCGGGCTACTGCACGTGCGTATGTGTGCGTTTCTTTTTATGATGAGACTACGTGTTTTCCTGCTCTTTTTCAAGACCGACAGAAATGTGAACTCGCGCCTTGAGCAAAAGATATCATCGGTGTGTGATTCGTGTTTGTGTGTGTGTGTGTGTGTAAATGTGTGTACGTGACATTGTGAACATTTTCAATAAGCTTGCTGCAACTGCTGGGTCTAGTCCCACAAGCCCTTGAGGCTTTGACAAGACCTGGAACTTGATCCTGACTCTAAGAATTAGTTATTAAAGATTCATATTATTATTATTATTATTATTGTATATACGTGCACTCAAAAAGGTTGACAGGGTACATACATCTGAATTGACGCATAGCAAGGAAACTTAATGCAGAGGTACCTCTAGAAACAGAGCATGTCATATACGTGAGCTTATCAAATTCACACCGGCCCTCTCTTGCTACGGTCCCTTGTGGGCATGGCAGCGTCTCGCCACCCACTGTTCGACGATGGTCGAGCCCTTGACGATATCTATCTCGGCTAAACACGCCTCACAATACGGTCCACAACTATTACCTCTGTATTTTATATGTATAAGCTGTACGCAACTTTGTACACTCATTGTAGGCTGTTACTTCCTTGGCTCAACATGATGATTCCTAAAAGAAGTAAAGATACAACTGAGAGACACCGATGAGCGGAGGCGAGCACCAAAGGCTTGACAGCCAAGACAAGGCCGATCAGCAGCCAAGGAGTTGCAGTGACAAAACTTGAGAGGGCATCTAGGCCACAAGCGGACAGGCAGAGACCGTATGCCGGGAAAGTTAGAAGTTGTGTCTCTTTCCAGGCACATATAATTCCTCATCTTAGGCACCATTGACATTCTTTGGTCATCATTGCTATTATCTCGGCTAAAATGAGCTGAAACACCACCATGTGGTGCGCGGCAGTGTCAGGGCCGCGTATCATATTTTCCCGAAAACTCTGATGCCCGCTGTGGTCATGACAAGTCCTCTCCTGCGCCTGTGGTGCTGCTCTGGTCCAATGTGTCATCTGCTCGTGAGAAAGTGGAGGCAATACCCATGCATTGGCTTAATCGAACCACAAAACCTATGCATGACACAGCATAAATCTACCACAAACATTCTCAGAAAATTTCTATGGTGCCCCGACTTTAGTCACTTAATAATCAGTCCACAGCTGAGTGGCCGAAATACAGATGTCTCTCCGCTTTCGCCAAATACATATTAGAAAACCTCTAAAGTTCCGATAGACGTATACCACATATTTCAGTATTAAAGTGTGACGGCTAAGGGTAATAGTAGAGAAGGTCATAGCGGCCATGAATGGCTTAGTTTATGCCTCCAGGAATATCGGTCAACTTAGTGATGCACCACATAAAAGGCGTTCTCGAGCAGCACGGGACGAGGAGAACTGCCAGCTCGTCGCAGCTGTGTCGGCGCACTTTTTCCAATGGTAGCGGGAGCTTCGAGAAGACATGACGATCCAGACGCCCATCCAAACAGTCTTGCCACAATTCAGTACTGCCGCCTCACTAGCAGACGAGAAGGAAGTGCAGAATTGTGCAAGAAGTGCAGGAGAAGAGATGTCTTCGCCTCAGCATGCTTTACAATTTACAGAAAAAAGCAACACGCGGCTCTGAGAGTACCGCACGCCAAATCTAGTGGTGTTTTAGTTCATAATGGCCGCCATTGTGCATGAAGTGAACATCTACTGGAAAGAGGTCGACTCATAGTTCCTATAAACCCTGCAACTTTACTTAGGTATCATACTCTGTCTCACGATACATTGGCAAGCCGCAAAAACTACGGCCCCGGCAAGGCAATTGGAGCAATGGCATGAGGCAGGTGGTAATGTATCGTCAGAGTACACTCCTCCTGGGGAGACCTGACATGTCCTTCGCGTCACTGGCCCGACTGGCTTAAGGGGGCCTCAGTGTTCACTCTTTGTCAAGCTATGCCAAAAAAAAGTACAACAGTTGACATTAAGGTTGACATTGAAGCACAACATTATTTTTAAGGAACCAGAATCTATCCTGCGATCTCTTGAGCAAGTCTGAGTGTGAGACAGCTCTATGACACATCAAACCATTCTACACCATCATTACACCAACCTTTTTAGTCGAGTTATGGGAGCTTTGACCCTAGGTGAGAAAAGGGTATCCGCCGGTTACCATGGTACGCCAAATATTCCTCATTACTATGGTTGCTAATCCGCAGATTTGGCATTTGAAGACCTTATTCCATGACAACAGTCTCCTATGCCAAAGGATGCAAGGTGCAAAGTTTGCAGACTGAAAGTGTGAGTTTCATTAATTTCAATAAAGTTTTCATTACTAGAATTAACTAAATCCAAAGCATTTGTCTTCAGGGAAGTGAGCAAAGCCTCATCTTCTTAATAAAATTAGCGACCTGACTATCGTGCCATGAGGGAATGTTAACTTCAACAGCTGCAGCCTTATCCATCTCGAAGTGTATCATATGTTTTCCTTTGGAGATGGCATCTAATTTGTGTCCGCGGCGAACTGTATCTGTTATCCGCAAAATTTGACAAAAATTTATCCGCCAGTTTTCTTGTAGATAGACATGTATATTCACAGGCAAGCTAGACTGGGGGAATGATTTTCAAAAACTTTGTTCACTACCTAGGCCATCATTGCCATCTTTGTTATCAGCTTGAAAAAACTTGTTTTTGCTGTATGAAAGTATATTTCTGCGGCATTTCTTTACAATGCCAATGCTGCTTTCATGTTTGACATCTCATTTATTTTACAATCACAATAGCTGCAGTTTTGCATATCTGGGGAAAACTGCAATGTTGAGGGGCTCGCCTTTCTTGCGACCACCTCAAAGTGCCCTTTTCAGTCATTCTTCAGAAGGGGTATTTTTCGGTCACCCCTGACACCAAGTAATTGCAGTTATCTGTGAACACACTCAGGAAGAAAAACCTTCTGCAGTCGAGCCAGGTTACAGGCTGCAAGGAAGGAGGACTTTGTTCATGTTCTGCTATGTGCGAGTAGTCTCGCCTTCGGTTTCTTAAGAGTAGAACAATCAGGGCAGTTCTAACTTCAGGCTGCTGGACACTAGCTCTTGCTGTGGGTTTGCTGTCGTCAGCCTAGTAGACATTGTTCGGAAATCAAGCGAAGGACGGTGGAAATAACCGGTCACTGCCACCACATTGTGTTAGACAAGGCCATATCTTCATTGAGCTTAGATACAGAGGTCAAGGGCAAGTGTTGCAGCTGATATTGTCTGGGCAGAGGCTTTCTCTGGGAAAATTGTCTGAACAAATTTGAAACTGACCGACAGATCCGAATAAGCCTTTAAGCTGTTTTGAATAAATAAACGAACCTTCGGATATTGTCTTAAGAAAACCGACTTGCTAGATTCAGTATACCTGCTAGAAATCGGACTAGGTTGGTCTGACGGTTATCCCGCGAAACTGTCGGGACAGGTCTAGACACAACTGTATTCTTAACCATATCAGCGTGTTTACTGTACTGGAAGAACTGACTCGTTTATAAGCTTAGTTGTTGTATGCAGCATTGAATTCCTTTGCGAAAGAAAAATGGTTTTATGCTGTTTCGAAATAAATTTACATGTATACACTGCATTGGTTGATCGTCCGTTCCCCATAGCCCTTTAGTAGATCGTTCCGATACCCCCGATAACGATACGATGCATGCGTAAAGATGGCTGTAGAGTATCAAGTATCGCTATCGGAGTCCTCTGAATGATCTAATAAAATTCTGCTCGCACCTGAGCTGTTTGAATCACTGTGCATGTTTGCAGACTGTTCAACAACCGCATCGATGCATGCGCTGTTTTTATCTGTTGTCGCGTTATTTCTTCCATACCGAGTTGAAATAAACAATTGTCTGTGTTAAAGAAGTTATCTTCTTTTGGTAACCTGTCGTTGGTGTGCAGTTATGCGCACATCACAAGAAAGTGAAGCCGGGTGGCGCGAGGACCAAAGCAAACCAAAATACTACGAGGCCAGCCACCTTTAAAAAAGGAAACAACAAAACGGAAAAAATAAAAAGTGGTTAATTTTCCCATACCTAAAAAGAGTGTGCTTTACGGGTTCAGACATGTACACGTTACTCCAAAAAAATAACCAAATACCGTTACTCGTTACTCGCTCAAAAAGGAACTAAATACGTTACTCGTTACTGATTCTCAAAAGGAAGGCGTTACGTTACCTCAGAAGCAACGAGTCATTTTTCACGTTACTTTGACGATCAGCGAATTTTGTGAAGTGTGTTGACTGTTTCAACCGTTCGGTTTGTGTTTCCACATCTCAAGATGACTAAAGATGCAAAAGATTTCACCAAAGCTCTTGAAGACTTACGACGAGAAATAAGAACCGAACTAAGGGGACTAAAGGAAAGCGTAAATTACTGCAGCAATTCATGCGATGACATGAAAAAAGTCGCTGACGACATTAAGGAACTACGGAGGGAAGTACAAACACTGACAAAAAACAAAAAACATTTACAAACTGAGAACCGCAAACTAACTAGCAGGTTGGAAGAAATAGAACAATACCAAAGGGCAAATAACCTTGAAATCAAAGGAGCGCCAGAAGTAGGCGATCCTGTCATGATTGTAAAACAGATTGCAGAGATTCTAGGCGAGCCTATAACCGACGCGGACATTGACATCTGTCACAGGGTGCCCACACAAAAACCCACAGAAAAAAACATTATCGTACGCCTTGTACAACGAAGCAAGAGAAACTCTTTGTTGCAAAAATGTAAAAAGAAGCGCATGACGACTTCAGATCTTGGTGCTGCTGGTGCGGCATCCCCCGTGTATGTGAATGAATACCTGACTCGACAAAGCAAACAAATTCTGGGAGCAGCGATCGCTCGAAAACGTGTCGTAGGATGGAAATTTGTTTGGTCATCAGGAGGAAGGGTATACGCACGAAAAAATGAAACCTCACCTACTATCAGAATTGCTGACCCCGACGACGTAGAAAAAATGACGGGGTAATCTCGGTTATTCCCTAGATCTTATTTCAACTACAATTTATATTTTTAATGGATGAAACATATCCCATAGAATGTAGATATTTTGACGACTCACCATTTAATCTCACGTTCCGCAACTTTGAGAGTAGTTTTTCTGCAATCCACGTTAACACCAGGAGTATCAATAACAAACGTGACGACCTGGAAATTGTTTTTTTAATCTTTGAGCATGTGCTTTGACGCACTACTTTTTTCTGAGACCTGGATTCCCGAAAATGCTGAACCACCTTACTTTAATGATTATAAATGTGCCAGCTTAGGCAGACAAAATAAAAGAGGAGGAGGTGTTGCCATCTATTTAAAACAAAATATTTTTTGGTATGTTGTTGAAAATTTCTCTGTGATCACAGCTGATGTTGAGTGCCTTGTTTTAGATGCCAAAACTGTTATTACTGCTGTTATTTATAGACCCCCCACTGGTAATAAGGAAGATTTTTTAATTTTTTTGGAAGACTTACTATATTTTCTTGGATCGACCTCCAAACCATTTTTAGTTATGGGTGATACAAACATCGACCTACTAAAATGTAATAGTTACGTAATAGAGATGAATAATCTCTTATCTGCTTGGGGATGTACTAACGCTGTGACACTGCCCACCCGAGTGACTTTAGAAACTTCTAGTTCAATAGATATATGTATAACTAATCTCAACGCTAGGGAAGCCACATCTGGCATATTTACACAAGATATAAGCGACCACATGCCAGTTTTCTTTCTGACATCCTTCTATCGTGGCAAAAATACACCGAAACGCGATACTTACTCTTACCGACGCATAAATGAAGAATCACTGCAAATTTTTTTTGTCCTGCTCGAGCAAACAAACTGGAAGAACGTCCTTTTGGAACGTGACCCCAACCTTGCGTATGCACTTTTTTCTAACAAATTTAAGCTTTGTTATGACGTCGCTTTTCCGCTTATTCAAGTAAATAATCGTCAAAAACATGTACGAAAACCTTGGATTACAAATGACTTATACAGGCGTATTAAGATAAAAGATAGGATGTACCATAATTTTATTAAATATAGGCACCAAAATCTTCTCATCGAATTTAAAAAAACAAGAAATAAATTAAACTCCGACCTTAAAAAGGCCAAATCCGAATATTATCAAAATATATTTTCAAGGGTATACAATGACCCTAGAAAGATATGGGAAACTGTGAACGAAATTACTGATAGGAAAAAACGTGTGCAGGGAACGCAAAGTGTCACTATCGACGGCAGGAACGTGAGTGGACAGCAAATGGCAAATCTAATGAATATGCATTTTGTTGACGTTGGTTCACCACCAGAACACGAAGACACTTCGCAATGCTGTATCACAGACGCAATGACTTCCTTATCAAGCACGATAATGCTATTTCCAACTACGCCATATGAAGTAGAAGGGCTTATAAGTAAAATTAAAAATAACGCCGCAGCTGGCGTAGACGACTTCAAGCCAAGGCCTGTCAAATATGTCTCCCAACAAATATCTTATATCTTGTCACATGTAATCAATCTTACTCTAGAAACTGGAATATTTCCTAACGAACTAAAAATTGCAAGAGTTACTCCAATCTATAAGGGTGGCGGGGAACACCTTCTACAGAATTATAGACCAATCTCGGTTTTGCCAATTTTTTCAAAAATATTTGAAGGGGTTATAAATTCTAGATTAGACAATTTTTTTTCCAGGCACAATGTATTAAACAAATGTCAATACGGCTTTCAAAAATCTAGATCTGCAGTGCAGGCACTTGTAGAAGGAAAGGATAAAATTATAAGCAATATTGAAAATAGATTATACACCTTAGGCTTATTCCTAGATTTTAGAAAGGCCTTCAATACGATCCAACATGACATATTACTAATTAAGCTTCAAAGGTACGGCATGCGTGGGGTTGCTTTGACTTTAATAAAAGACTACCTCCAAAATCGCATGCAGTATGTTTATATTAACAACAATTATTCTAATTCACTCAAAATAAAGTACGGTGTTCCGCAAGGGTCTATTTTAGGCCCGCTCTTATTTCTTCTTTATTTATTTCTTCTTTATGTGAATGATATCACAAATATTCTGGGATCCCCTGAGCTGGTCATGTACGCAGACGACACTAACGCATTTTTTGCTTCAACCTCTAAAGCGGCCTTAGAATCTATGACAAATAATTATCTAGACAATCTATCAGTGTGGCTTCAAAATAATAAATTACAACTAAACGTAAAAAAAACAAACTATATAATTTTCACTCCCGTTAATAGGTGCGACAACACTAAGGTGACAATATATTTTGAAAAGGAAATTATAGAGGAGGTTACAGAACAAAAATTTATTGGTGTGTGGGAATTCAATCGGGAGTTAAGTTGGAACACGCACATAAATAAACTGAGCTCTGAGCTATCCCGAGCCATCGGATGTATTTATAAAATAAGAAATCTCATACCTTTGTGGCTAAAAAAGAATATATATTACGCTTTATTTTACTCCAAACTGTGTTATTGCATTTTAGTCTGGGGCACGACATCGGCAACCAATTATAATAGGTTGATCATCTTGCAAAAAAAAATTCTGCGACTATTTGAAAATTATAAAGGTAAGCCTCAAGATCTCCCAACTGAACCGCTGTTCAGCAAATATGGTCTACTTAAAGTGAATCGAATTTATTATTTTAAATTGTTACAGATAATACACACAAAAAAACTCTTCGCAATTCCGCTAGAAAAAACAGCGTATCACACCCTTAGACATAGAATCAGACGACCTCCAAAAATACGTACCAATTACGGAAAACAAACGACATGCTTCCAAGTCACCAAAATCTTGAATAATACAGAAGATCTAATAGATTTTAACTGCAATATACTCCAATTCAAAAAAGACTAAAGACACTTCTGGTGGGCAGTGACATTGTGTTCTGATATTTGTGTACTGTGTACTTATTAAATCATGTCCATATTTCACTTTTGAATTGTTAAAACATGTTTCTGACCAATTTGTTTTTATCCTTCTTTGCTGAAAAAAAAATATCGTTGGATATTTGATCGATCCTGTTTTTTATTGTTTCTGAGTTGTATAGAATTTTATAGGTTCTTTTCTCTAATTTTCGTGTTCAAAAATCTATGTACCCCGCACTGCTGTGTTAGAACTGTAAAGGGGACAGAGACCTCGTCAGGCATCACGCCTTTAGTCTCTGTCCACCTCCCGGTCAATCCGGAAAGAAAGAAAATAAAGAAAGAAAGAAAGAAAGAAATACACAACTGTTTTTGTTTCATGGTTTATGATTTTCTTTTTAGTAGTCGTTGCACTTAAGGAGTAGTTGCCTCTCAAAGTTTCATCAGTTATGTTTCCCCGCTTCTTTAAAAATACATCTCCGGCTTCGCTGTCGTTCTATTGAGCGCTCGAGCCTCGAAGGAACGGCAGTGTTTTGCTTCACGATGAGCAGGTGAATCTTCGGGAACTGCGCCTTCATTGAGGACAGCTGGTAATGGGTTTGTGCCTTCCCGTGTTCGCATTCTCCGGGTTTACATTCGGTACGTACCCGGTTCTAGAAGGTTCAAGCAACGAACCTTATGGTGTTCGCTGGGCGAAGGACATTCCCAGCGGTAGAGTTCAGTACAGCAACGCTAATCGCTAAAGACGTCAGTCGAACTGTTCGACTGACATGCTCAGCGATATACGTTGCTGTACTGTCATACAGTTTAGTAGTTTTTTTTTGGGTTGTCCATCTGCCTTTATCGCAATAGACGCATACTCAGGAAAGAATTAAAACGAGACTGTTTACGCGTTGTTGTGCATGTTACTCCTCAAAACTAACTTAATACCGTTACTCCTTATTTGGCCGAAAAAGTAACTAAATACGTTACGCGTTCCTTTTGTAAAAAAGTAGCTAGATACGTTACTCGTTACCGAAAATAGTAACTAGGTGGAAGTAAGTCGTTACTTGTAACGCGTTACGCACATGTCTGTACGGGTTCAAAAAAAAATTTTTTTTGAAGAACTCTCTTTCTTTTTCAAATTATTTGGTAGAGAAGATAATTTAAATTGATCACACAAAATGGTATACTTTTGGTGGTTCTTTGAATTATTAATGGGACGAAATCCTAGATCACGTGTTCAGCGATCACCATATGTTTATTCTACAGCGGGCAAACTGTATGTGCTGAACCAGCGGCGTAGACTTTTCATTTTCCCAGGGAGGTCAGGCTGAGAAATTCTCCGGGAGGGAAGGGGGTACTTTTCCGCGCGAGCGGAAGAGCACCCCAACCCCCGCCCCCCCCCCCCCCCCCCCCCCCCCCCCTTCTCCCCCCGCCGGAAGTATGCTGGGATTCCATTTCACATGTATTTTGTCAATAAAGGCAACGTGCGCATTATTTTGTTTACATGCCACTCCTAGAAACTCGTTATACGGCATGTAAACAGCGTTTCGGCAAGGATCATGGCTCGGACCCGGGGGGGGGGGGGGGGGGGGGGGGGGAGGGGTTGTTCTCTCCGGATCTCACCATGGGGGGCACGAGCCCCGATGCCCCCTTAGTCTACGCCTGTGTTCTGAGACATCTTGGGTAAAACCAGCTGAACAAAGGAAGGAAGGTAATAGGAGAAAGGAATGGCGAACCGACCGCTAGACTACCAACTGTTTTTTATTAAATCTTCCTCTTCTTCTATTAATTCATCTCCAATCATCCTTTCTCTTCTTCTTTCTCATTGCTCTCATTTTTGCTCTTATTTTTTCTTATTTTTTCTCCTGATTTTTATCAATTACCCACGAAGGGTGCCGTCTAGAAAGAGTTTTTCTTTGGCTTGCAAGGTGATTGAAGGGATGCTCACGCACTTGTCGTCTTCTTCGTCGATAGCAAGGGCCTCTAAAACCTCCCTTGCAACCCGGTTTCTATGGTATCCCATTACGTGAGGATGGTCGAGCTCTGCTGTACACAGGCATGTCCGAGAATGGGCAGCTAAATGTCCTGGTCCCGCAAGGTTCCTAAGGTTCGCTGCATGTTCACGTGCTCGGTCGTTAATACATCGACCGGTCTGTCCGATATAGCAGCGGCCACATGTTAGCGGTATGTTATATATAACTTCCTTTTCACAAGGAGCGCATTGTGTTCGGTGCCTGGTGTTACACTTTTCCTTGGTGTTGATCGGTACCTGATTAATTTTGCGGCACATTGAATAGGCCTTGTTAGGTGCCGAGCAGATGACTTGCACGTTTTGCCGGTTCGCTATCTTTTTTTAACTTATTTGTAACCCCGTGAATATATGGTGTCACTATGGTCTGGGTTTCTTTGTTTGTTGACTCGTAGCATTATTGGTCTTGATGGTGCGGCATATTTTTTCACAGATGGAGGCCATCATGGGTTTCGGATATCCCGCGTTATGGAGTCGAGACATTTGGGTGTCAAAACTTTGTTGTACTTGATGTGGACATGATTTCTTTAGACTTGCTGTAAGAGCTGAGGCGGCCACAGCTTGTTTTACGTTCTTAGAATGTTCCGATTCATAAGGAAGAAATGCCTTCCCCGATCGTGCTTGATATTTCCAAAATACATGTCCTGTTTTGAATGTCAAAGCTAAATCCAGAAACCGAATGGAATCGTCCACAGGAGTCTCGTAGGTGAAGGTTAGACCCAAACAGCTTTGTTGGAATAGTGTCATGGTGGTGTTTAGGCATCCGTCTTCTTTTTCGTTAATTTTTTGGTGGATAGAATAAGAAAATCGTCCACATATCTAAAGATACCCGCTATGCGTGTATCTTTTAGTACCTTCTGGATGGCTCGTCCACACATGGCAAGAAAAATATCACATAAAAGAGGAGCCACTTGTGAGCCGATGCACACGCCACTCTTTTGCACGTACTGGTGTTCTTGATGAGCTACTACAGTCGCTGACAGGTAACATTGTAGGATTTCTAAGATATGACCTATGCTCATCCCTGCGTTATTCTAGAAATTAAAAAGGCCTCTTTCTTCGATGGTGGTTTGAATGATTTGTGGGAGGCTTGTGTGGGGAATAGAATAGTACATGTCTTGTACATCTATAGAGAACCCGGAGGCTATGAGGTGTCCCTGTTCTTGAAGCAAGTATATTACGTGTTCCAAATTTTGTATTCGGAAAGGGTCATCTGTTTGTACATTGGATAGCTGTTTGGTCAGAAATTTGGACACGCAGGCCTGCCAGGTGGTTCGTTCCGAGACAATGGCCCGAAAGGGGACTCCCTCCTTGTGAGTCTTGGCTGAAAAAAAACACTGATAATAAGTCTTTTTTTGCCGCTTTGATCTTGGTCATGAGACCTGCCTGTTGAGTGTCACCGAGCAGTCTGAGGATGGCTTGTTTTGCTGCTTTGGTACGGTGATTATCAACTTGAACGAAGTTCTTGGCTATGGCCTGGTGAGCTTTTTCCTTGTAAATGTCGGATGGTAGAACGACGAAGCCACCTTGCTTGTCTGAAACGCATAAGTTAAGTTGTTTGCTCCTGAGCTCTTGTATAACGGAACCGAAGTTTCCCTTGCCCTGGGCCTGGTGGTTTAGGCTAGCAAGAACCTGAAGACCATCTTCAATGATCTGTGGACCTCTGTCTTGTGGGGCTTTGGCGGCAATTTGGCGTATAAGGAGTACCTTATCAACAGCCCCAATCTTCGGCGCTGAGGCAAATTTTGGTCCTTTTTCCAACAGGTGTCTTGCTCTGGGTGATATTGGTAGTTCTCCAATAACATGGAGGGGAGTACTTTCCAGGTCAGCCGTACCTTGTCGATGCACATACAGGTGATGACGCCATATTGGGAGGTAGTCCCTAACCCACATAAGTTCCGTGATGTGATTTGTCCTAATGAGATGATTTGAGAACTCGTTGTGGGTTGGACATTTCACTCGTAGGAAGTCGGTTAAGAGGCGTAACTGGCGCCATTTTTCGGAGCGAAGGATTTGACACACGCTGTGCGTGTCCCTGTGAAGGTTTCACTGCCCCAAGGAGGTGTTGAACTTGATCCAAGATCCAAAACAAAAAAAACAACCAGACCACCCTTTGTAGTGTTACCATATATTCACGGGGTTACCCATAAGTTAAAAAAGATAGCGAACCGGCAAAACGTGCAAGTCATCTGCTCGGCACCTAACAAGGCCTATTCAATGTGCCGCAAAATTAATCAGGCACCGATCAACACCAAGGAAAAGTGTAACACCAGGCACCGAACACAATTCCTTGTGAAAAGGAAGTTATATATAACATACCGCTAACATGTGGCCGCTGCTACATCGGACAGACGGGTTGATGTATTAACGACCGAGCACGTGAACATGCAGCGAACCTTAGGAACCTTGCGGGACCAGGATATTTAGCTGCCCATTGTCGGACATGCCTGTGTACAGCAGAGCTCGACCATCTTCACATAATGGGACACCATAGAAACCGGGTTGCAAGGGAGGTTTTAGAGGCCCTTGCTATCGACGAAGAAGACGACAAGTGCGTGAGCATTCCTTCAATCACCTTGCAAGCCAAAGAAAAACTCTTTCTACACGGAACCCTTCGTGGGTAATTGATAAAAATCAGGAGAAAAAATAAGAAAAAATAAGAGCAAAAATGAGAGCAATGGGAAAGAAGAAGAAAAAGGATGATTGTAGATGAATTAATAGAAGAAGAGGAAGATTTAATAAAAAAACAGTTGGTAGTCCAGCGGTCGGTTCGCCATTCCTTTCTCCTATCACCTTCCTTCCTTTGTTCAGCTGGTTTTACCCAAGATGTTTCAGAACCAACTAGCTCAGCTTTTACCCTTAGTACTTTGTTCTGAACTGTGGTTCAAGCTTCCCGCAAAATTCGTTGAGGTGAAAGCCCTCACGCGATTGAGGGAAATATTTAAGGAGATAAATGTCGCTATAATTATAATGTTATAATTATCCAGAGGCTTATGTAAATCTTGGGGCACGTTTGCACTACATCAATTGTGATCAGCGTAAAAAGAATCACGAGACAAAGCGAAAAAATAGACGCAGATTTCTTGCGATTGAGTGGAGCATCTGGCTCCATCTAGTGGGTGGCTTTAGAAGGATATGATCTTTGGAGCGAGTGGTGAGGATGAGTGTTTTCATGTGCTCGAATAGGGGGTCACGTGGTTTATAGGCCGCGTTTGTAATAGGAGCTGCGAGGGGGTTATGAAAGTGTTGATCGTCTGCAAGCGTCTTTGCCACCTCGCTAGCCGTCCTCCTCACCACGCGACAAGGGAACGCATACGCACTTGTGAGCAATTCGCGAAGGAGGCGCCTCTAATTACCTTGCAAACGCTTTGCCTTGTGTCAGTTGCTTCCTTCCTTAAGCCTAGGCTTTCTAAGCTCTATCTTCTACCACCCCCTTCCGGCCTGTGCGAAAAGTAAAAAGTACATTTATCCTCACTTAAAAAAAAAAAAAAATAATAATTTTGGTGGACATTTAAAATTTCTTTTTTTTTATCATGTCGGGACGTCGTCGTGTCCGCTACCAATATACATTGCAATTAAACACATCATACTACCCAGGGTATGACTTTAATTATCTAGGACATACTGCGCTGTACTCGTTTCATCCCGGGGTAAAACATAATCTATAGGAATAACTCTCCGTTTTTTTATGTTTATTTGCTACCCTAAATCGAAGAGTGGTTTTGGTCGTTTATTTTCTTTGACACGTTGGGCACTTTCAGGCCTCCATATTTTTTTCGAGGGCATAGTTTGCCTATTCTTCAACCTCTATAAGACAGGATCTGTTGAACTAAGAAAAGAAAACAAAAACAACATGTGTACAATAGACAGTAAGGAGATATAGATTGCGCACCTTTTCTTCAGATCATGAAGCACGGAATATCTAACAGCGTGTTTTACTCCACATTTCTGTGGAACGGATGTGCATAGTTGCCCGCGTAATAAAGGCTTGCTATTATAATAACGGTGTTAAATAAACAGGTACGAGACCCAATTGAAGTTGAGCAATTTGTATTAAGAAAGTAATATTGAACGTTAAGGAAAATGGATTAATAAATGAAGACAAATAATGCTTGCACTTAAAGATTGATCAGCTTGTTGGCTGTGGTGGTATTGTACTGCAGTCCACAAATTAAAGTCTTGCCAAGTTTGTGGAGGTTTTGGAGCTCTGGAGCGCCCGTCCTTGTAAGGGCGGGGACGGGTGGATTCTTGAGTCCCCGAAGAATGTTGGAGGATCTTGCAAAAGAAGCGGGACGTCTTGAAGAACCGAAGAAGTTGGCGCTTTGTCCCAAACGGAGGTCCCGTTGCCCGCGACCTGAGGTCGGCATTTTAGGTCGCCCTCACTCACCTTCACCCTTACAGCCAAACTCACCTGAGCCCCTCACTCACCCTCACAGCTACACTTACCTTCAGCCCCTCACTCACCCTCAGCCCTTCTCTCACCCTCTCTGTCCTCACGTCCCTCACACACTCATGGCCCTCACGCTCCTCACGCACTCACCGCCCTCACGGCCCTAACGCGCTCATACCCCTCACGCCCCTCACGCACTCATGGCCCTCACACCCCTTATACACTCACCGCCCTCGCGCACTAATAAACTTCATGCCCCTCACGCGCTCATGGCCCTCACGCCTTTCACGCACTCACGGTCCTCACAGCCCTCACAGCACTAACGGCCCTCACTCACCCTCGCACTCATGAATTTTCCTTGTTCAGAAACTCACTCACACTGACCTCACCTGTTAAGATAAGGGTGAGTGAGGTCCATCATGGAGTGAGGTTTGCCGAGGTATGCCCGCGAGTGGCACGCCAGCCCTTTCGTCCTACCGCCCAGTCTTGACTGCCGCCCGCAGGCTGTTCGGTTCAAACCGCCTCGTTTTTTTCCCAAGCGTTCATTCTTTTCTGTGCGCCTTGCGTGAGCTTTTTTTCCTTTCTTTGTTTATACTCGTACCTGTCTACAACCCATTTTTTTCTTTCATCTATTCTGAGCTGTGAAAACGTTCTCTCGACACGATACTGGATACTGGAGGAGTCATAACGTTTTTAGTTGGCCAGGCACATCTGTTGCAGCTCTTGAAAGTAATTACGTCGACTGACTTAATGGAGAAAATATGTCACGTGGACACTAAACGGATTCACCAAGGTGTTTTTGGTGTAATATTTGCAAGCAACGCTCGATACAGGCTTGAACGGGCTAAAATTCTGCGCAATCTTTCACCGCAAAATAGAAAAAATAGGGTGGATGGTTTATTTTGTTAAAGGAACACAGCTCGGAGCACGTGGATTGTAATGCAGAATTGAGGGATATATCATGGATTCAATTCTCCCGCCTGCCCGTTTTTATTTGGATGAGCATCGTACCGGCTTAAGGTCGTGTACCGCTGCTGCATGGTGCACGTTGAGAACCACACGTTAGCAGAGAAACTGCACTGGCTAAATTTCTAATATATATAGCAGGAAGGCCAGAACTATAGAATGTATGCCTCTCACACGATTGGTTCTTAGTCGGTATCCATTTATTAAAGAAACCACATTGTTTACAAAAAAAAAAAAAACTACAACAACAACAACAAAAAAAAAAACACTCGAGGTTGTCGCGGTGCTCAGTTCCGTTCAGTAAAGCATGATTTTTACGTAGACGTTGCAAACGCGTACTTCGACATTGTTATATTTTGAAACAACTGCCCGGAGCAGGAATAAATATAAGAACGTGTTCTCCATTAATGGCGTTATATATTTTGTTTTCAATTTTTCCACAAACTACTTTTTTTTAGCCATATTTACTTTGTTAGACGCTCTTTAGTTGGTCAAGCATTCTCTAAGCCCCGCCCAGATATCAGTGGTCCCGCCCATTACTACTGGATTGGCTTGGATGCTCGATTGAGCACGCTGAAAAGTCTATAGTGTCTCCCTTTCGGGCAATCCGGTGCGTCTAGTCTGCAGTCACACACAGCCTGCTAGTCGTGCGAGCAGACGCGCGGCGGCCACTGGCATTGTCCGCTATTTCACTAGCGTCTATCGTCGTCTGCAGTGCCCGTGAGACGCAGACACGAAAGCCGCGGCCGGCGTCCGTTTTCGCCTCTGTCCTCACCGCTATTCCGCCCCCGTCTAAAAACGTCTACAACGCTCAGAAGACACCATCACGAAAACGGCGTTCTAGCATTCCATCATGCGCGACTCAGCGTTCAATACAAGCGTCTGTCAGCGTCTTTCGATGTGCGGTAATAAGCGGCCGAGAGGACAAAAAATCAACAAAATAAATTTGTTGTCCTTCTGTCGTTAC
>NW_024610098.1:0-124999 GCF_016920785.2 Ixodes scapularis | reverse complement strand
TCCTTTCTCTATATTGAAGTCATTTAAGTTAAGTACAACCTAATTTTTAGGTGTAAGGAGTAATAGAGTTATTATGTATTTATAATTTTACTGATTTTTTTATCGTGTAATTGTAATTGTTTTTGATTTGTTTTGTTTTTCTCTTATCTAGTTCAGAGACTTTAGGCGAATCGAACACACCTAATGTTTCTTGGCGCTATAGACACTATGTGAGATGATGGGCCATGACATTTGAAGAATCTACGCCTCTTAAATTTCTCAAAATGTTTGACCTACCTATCAGGGTACACAACCCCAATTAGTGAAACACTTCGGGAGTGCCTGAACGCTGAATGAACCTTTTCCAGAGACCCTCTGAGCATGCAGCCACTCTCGCTTCCAGTTCGTTGCCGCCATTAACGAAAGTCATCTACGCCATGGTATAAGTGGCACCTAAGCAGCCAACTTTAGTTAGAGTCGTGTTGCGATCGTATTTATCGTGTTTATCTCTAGTGTGCCGGTGCTGCGCGGCTGACTTATATCTGTCTATATTGCCCAGCATCATCGGCATCCCGGCGAATCATCAGCAGAGTGATAGCTTTTCTTGTTCAACGGCCTTCGAGGATCGTTGTGTATTGATACCCTTTATTTGCTCCTAAATATGTTGTTCAAATCAAACGAGAAAAAAGAACGTTGCACGTTTCATGTTCGCTTCCTATGGACTAAGTTTAAAGTCAGTCACCGAAAGAAATTTATCGCGACTGTTCATCGGGTGAATTTTGCGGTTCGACCTGGATAGCCGACGAACAGTGCTGAAGATATAACGGTGTGGGTAAGCAAGCAATATTTCCCTTAGCTTTTAAGAAATCTACGAAGGAGGGAGCGCATCTTCGGAGACTTTCTCGGCACTCAAAACTTCGTCGTTTTTTTTTTTTTTTTTTTTTTTTTTTTTTTTTTTTAAGGGGGGGGGGGGGGTGATAAGACGTCGGGGAAAACGTTTTGAGAAAATACTGTTGAAATCAGAAATGTCTACTAAGTAAATGCCTCACATAATCGTATTATACAAGATGGTAAAAATGGCTGTAAATTTATTTGATATCTAATTATAAAAGCGCGCCGTTATAACTTATGAGCAAATGCGTGGCTTGAGTAATGCCGAAGAGGAAAGAACACGACGTGGTGGCTAGGGATAAAAAAGGTACCGATAATTAAACAAAAACTGATGATTTACGAATTATGTTACAAATATTTATTATAACGTTTTATTAGAAGCAGTAAAGCGCGAAACACATGTACGACGAAACCGTCCGATCTGACGCCCGATCAGGCAATAGGGAGTTTTCGTAGACCGCGCTGCCCCCTCCGCTAAGCGTTCCGCAACGAAGAAGTTGCTACTGCGCCTGCGCGCCGATAGCCTTGACTGTGGAGTTCCCGCTATCGTAGCGGGTTGCGGAGGGCCTTGCGGGACGGCGAAAACGATCTACGAAAACTCCCTATTATGACGGTCGGAGGCGAGAGTTTTTTACGCTCTCCGGTGCTACGAAAACCCTCGCCCCCGAAGGTCATTGCGGCAGTTCGCACGTCGGATCGGACGGTTTCGTCGTACATGTACAAAGACAGGGGAGGAAGAGGAGGGGGATTGCGCCGATGACCTAGAGCAGGGGTTTCGAACACGCGACGCGGCCCGCGGGTCGCCTGCGTCCCGCGACTCGCTGGGACGCGGCCCGCAGGCAACCGGTGCGAGTCCGGCTACGAGTCCCGGTTCCTCTGTCTCGAGCGCTAGAAATGGCATGTGCCATCGTGATCTCATCTCGTCAATCCACTTTCGCTTAAAACATAGCTTCGCTCTTTTAGCGTACTCACGTAGATTTTACTTCTCTGTGTTCATTTACGCTTTGTTTCGCTTTATGTTTTGCGTCCCAGCTTTTTATAATCAACAATTCTGCTGCTAGGTTGCAAGCGCGAGCTATTCGTTGCAGAATTAATCTCGGCTACGCGGACTCCCGATCAGCAGGAGCAACTGCCGAAGATAAAGCTCCGAGCCCAAGATTCTCGCCTTGAAACAAATATCGCCATTAAGAGACAGGTATAGGTGTCGTAACAGAAATCGGCAGGAAAGCAAGAACTGCCACTTTGGCTGATTGCTTTTAGAGGCACGTTGAGCTTGTTTAATTCCTGAGTGAATTGAGCAAACGGGAGCGACAGTGTAGTACTTGCTCTCTTGTTCTATCGAAAAACCAGCACGTTGGCGGGGCGGTGTCATTTTAATTATTGTTATCACATCAGATCAGGGCCCGAAATAGTCCTATAAACAAATCAAATCGACAAATTTCACTAGCAAAACTGAGTTTTAAAAAAAGCCTAGAGCACGAGGTCTCTTCTCTTTAAAATGAATTGAAACACTGCCGTCCCCCTTCCCCGATCTTCTTCACCTAACGCTGGCCCTCGGCCTTTCCAGTATGGGCTATCTGGCCAACACGCTCAAATGAGTTTGAGACCAGTGACCTAGAGGTCAGGGCGCTCTCGGAAGAGACGCTGAGGCAAGGTGGGGGATTATTTACGGTATAATTGTTTGCTTGTTGATGGCATTTTTCTTCTTTTTTTTTTTTTTTTTTTGTTCTTTGCTTTTTGTTTGTGTGCATGTGTGTGTGCGTGGGGGGGTGCCTTTCGTTTGTAGTTTTCATGAAAACCGCTAGACGGCGCTCGTTATTGCAAAAAGACAGCTAAAGGAGCTGATAGGAAAATATCAGAAGCAGGCATGCAGACTAAATCGGCCTTGAAAAGGAACAGATCGTTTAAGAAGGACATTACTAAAGAGCCCATCTTCGATAATTATAGGAGGAGCGCCTTGTTGTTCGAGGCGAGTACGGGAGTGTTGCGAACTAAGACATATATAGCTAGGTATCCGGAAGTAGATACGGTGTGTGCAGCTTGTGGCAACGAGGAGGAGACGTCTGAGCACTTGATACTTTACTGTAAGGGGGTTCACCCTCTAGTAGCTGAGGAGGCGACTAGTTTCGCAAACGCACTAGGATCTAAGGATAGTAAAAAAAAAAAAAAAGACATGGGGAAGGACGAGATAACCAAGAAGAGATGATCTGATTGGTAGCAAAGGTCGAGGGAAGGATGAATATTTTCTTATTCCCTTCCGGCGACCCATAGGGCGGAAGGTCTGGGCGCCCGGTTGCATAAAGGCGCCTCCGTGGAACGTATCGTATCTAGCTTTTAAGAATGAATATCTAGATGTCTAAATCTATGTTAAATAAATTATAAGAAAAAAACTACTGGCTAGGTGGCGCAGATCGCCATCCGATTCAAAGGGTTCAGCCGCATTTATTCAAATATCCATCCAGGGCCATTACTGACTATAAATAGCATCCAAAATAAAACCTACGGCAGTAAAAAATCAATGTAAAACGTGAAAAGCTCTTTACTATTCAAATTTATGATTTCCCTTAAAAACATTGGACTAATGACAGAGTCAAAAAGTATACTGGTCCTCTCCTTCTCAAGGAAAACATTCGCTTTCCCCTTATCCATCGTCCATTCATTCATTCATTCTTCATTTCAGCTGAATGTCTTGTCAACAGAGTGCCCTAGAACATATTGTGCTGAACCATAAGTTGTCATCTAACAAGTGGTCTTGCAACCAGCTTTCTTTTTGAGAGTTGTTCTACTAGAAGTTGTTCGGGGCAAGCTATCTATCGCAAAAATATTGGCCAACAGCCCGTACTCGTTCTTCTCACGTATACATCCTGAAAAAGATCAAAGATGTTCAGCAAGATGAGAGGGCAGACTTGAAACGTGTTTCTAAGAAGCAACTCTGCTTAATTCCAAAACTTTCTGATGATTGATGATTCCGTATGGACGAGTACTAATGAACGGCTGTCGTGGAATCTTTCTTCGTACATGTAACAAAACTAGAACCTCAGCTTCAACGAGCTACATCAATATCACCTAGAAGGCAAGGCGTGCGGCCTTTCACCTCCAAACGTTACTTTTAGTGCAAATCCGAATCACCCCAAGCTGCAAACACGCCGAAACTTGGCGAGAGCCGCCGCAAATCGGAAGACACGTCCAATCGTGGCGTCTCCGCGCAGTAGTGTCGAGGAGCTTCTCCCAACCAACGTGGCACTACATGCTCTGCGAGCTAGCCCGCACTCCTGGCTTCGAGACGCGCATTTCTATATTTCGTACACCCTTAAGCTGAGACTAGAAGCTCCGCAATCAGCGCTAACTCACTGGCTTCCGCAGTGCTTTGATTGCGCGTGCCTGTGCGTTCACAGTTGTGTAAGCAAGGCTTAAGGGTACATGCGACGCCCCGACGGACACTTCCGCCACTTTGTGGTAACGCTCCTCAAGTATTTTCCGCTTGTGGAGGGTTGGGGATCCACTAACAACGACGTCATGTGCAAATCTTGTCTTCTTGGTGATGTTGGTTACATTGACTCCGCGGTTTAGAACTGGCGCACCCATGGTCTAGTCACGTGACAGACTATGTGAACGGCCGCAGCGTACGTGTCTTTTGCATCAGACGGCATCTGCAGTACCTGCCCCACATCGCGGTCTGCTAGCGTGTCGTTCAGAAACACAGCTGAAGTTTGCCAGCAAAACGTTATCAGGGTAGACACTACATGTTCACGAACCCGCGTCAAGCACTCGGCGCACGCTTATCCCGCAAAGCGCATCGTGCTACTGACGCCAGTTTGAAACTCTTCACAAAAAATTAAAAAAAAATGGTTTTGTCTTTGACGATTTATCGTAAGAGATATCGCCCATCACCCCATCACATTTAATTGACTTTGTACATGTCAAACTTTGTTCGTCACTTTCGTAAAAATGTAGGCGCAATTACCTCGTAACATTTAAATTATGGACCTTCAAGACGAAACTACTAGTCACTGGGAGAAATAAACAGTAATAAAATAATGACAAAAGGTAAGATTGAAAACGTAGGTATCGACGATGAGTTTGTTGCTATCCTGTGTCTCCCAGCAAAATAATCATGACGCCAACCAACATCTTGACAACACGCTGTGGATCACACGGCGTTCAAGATGTTTGGAGTTCAAAACCTCGCCTGTATGTCCTATATTATTTTTATCATTATGGCACTTATCTTGTAAATAGTAGGTGAAGAACCTACGCTTGCCAGCGCCGTCCAAATTGGGATTTTTTTAGATTAAAAAAAGTCTAATGTGAAACGTTATATTATCTCCAAACTTCATTCACGAATTGACTTGCCAATGTTCACTACCTTAAACTACATATCTAAGGTGGACTCAAAAAGGGTCAAGCTCGAACTCATTGCATATATTCTCACGCTCATTATAACGCACGTTTTCAGGAGCTGTGCTCTGCCAAAAAGATGTCAATCAGGACAACCCTGGCACTGAAAACGAGCTGACGGACTGCAGCTCTTTGGGACTCAATGGCCGCCTGGCCATCGTTACCGGGAGCGCGAGTGGAATCGGCAGGAGCGTCAGTATGGTACTCGCTAGGGAGGGAGCCACCATCGTTGTGGCAGACAGGAACACAGCGGGCTCCGATAAAACCATACAGATGCTGCAAGGTCTGTCGGATTACTATTAGCACATGGACCAAAAGCACGCATTGCAAAAGCCAGAAACTATGATGGGTTCAATTCCTGTCGCAGGCCGTCTCGAGCTGGATGAGCATCGTACCGGCGTTAGGTTCCGTAATCCACACTGCGTTATGCACGTCAAAGATCTCAGGATGGCAGTCACATTGCTAGGTCTAAAATGCCCATTTACAGCGCAGACTACATTAAATTAAAATGTTTTTGTTGTTTTCATTTTTTTTTTCACTTTACAAAGCTCATTGGCACTAGAGGACCGAAGTACACTTGCACGCGACGCCATTGACCGACAAACCTCTCTGTTGCGGTGTAATTTCAAGAACCAAAGCGAACGTTTTCTTTCAATCTCTCCTTCGCAAAACTCGATGCTGTATTATGGAGGTCGCAGTTTCTCCCAGCGACGATATTGGAATGCTGCTCGTAGACTGGACCCAAGCATTGCGTGAGCATTTGATTTTGGCTAGCGATAATCAATAGCACGACAAGCATTCGGATACTTGTGCCCAATCGCTTCAATGACGGCCCATCAAGCAGAAGCCAGGGATTATGATGGGTTTAATTCGCGTCACAGTCTGTATCGATCTTGATGAGCATCGTACCGGCATGTGGTCCCTTAATATTATCTTATTCCCGGACATAACACGCAGGTCTGCGTTATGACTCTAGCGTCATCTGTTGGATTTGGACGCCGCTAACCGATGATTCCTTTTTAGCTTAAACCTTCTGCTTCTTAGGAGCCCAAATATCTTTTTCGCTGTGTATTGCTGAAGTTGTTCGTTGATGTAATAATGCAGAATAGCACTCTTACCTAAGCTTACTCAGATTTTTTATCATTCGTTGCGAGTCGTGGCCTAGCACAGTGGAAGCTCGAAAAGTTGGCCGAGTCGGCCAGCTGCCAAACGCCTGCGCCGGGAACAAAGTGCGCCTGCTCGAAGCGCCTCGTGTCAACGACACGTTTATGAGTAAGGATCCGTGCTTTCAGATAAATTCGATAAAATGAGGAAAACATTCGCCTGTAAAATGTGCGTCAATTCGGATTTTTAGACGCCAGGAAGTGGGGAAAATTACGGAATTATACAAATATGCTTGGTCAGAGCAGAGGGTCAGTGGTACAGTGAAGAGGCCTCTGAGGTTTCCTTTAAAATCTCGGGTTTTTGTCCGAAGGGGGCTCACGGTTTATATCGTGAAGTTTTGTTCAGGACAAAGGGGTATTGTATTTTTGGGTCACTGTTCTAATTTTCAGTTCGGACTACTTAACGAAAGAGGGGGATGTGTTTTAAAAACAATGAAAGCTATGACCACAGTATGGAGGGGGTTAGCTAAGGGTTCTGTCTCACCACTCTAGCCCGCGCAGCGGCAGAGTGGAGCGTTGGAATGGGATGGGAGGAAAACGAGCTTTCCAGACACTACGTCCTGGATTTCAGTTATTTTAACAAAAACGACGTAAATAAGGCAACACTTGTTTGCAATTCTTGTTGTGGGAAAGTTAGTATTACCAATCAGGGCCACGAATGCCCAATTCAACTGAAAAAATATCATTTATCATTCATCAAATATCATTCCCTGTGGTCATAGCTTTGTAAATCAGCACGGTTTCCGGCGGTATCATTCTTGTGAAACCCAGCTTTTTGAATTTGTCACAGACCTCCATCAAAACCTTCACTCTAAAACTGAAACCCATGCAATTTTTATCGACTTTCAAAAAGCATTTGACAAGGTACCACATCAACGACTTCTTCTTAAATTACGCGCTTTGCAAATAGAACCATCTGTTATACAGTGGATATCGAACTTTCTCGTCGACCGCTCGCAAAGTGTATGCTATGAATGCGAATCTTCATGTCAAGGGAAAGTAAGGTCAGGAGTACCACAGGGAACCGTGCTGGGCCCATTACTTTTCCGTTTATACATAAACGACTTGTCCAAAACTATCCAGTCTACCATCCGTTTGTATGCCGATGATTTTGTGATTTATAGAAAAATATCTAGCGTTCACGATTGTATTGAACTTCAGAACGACTTAATTAAAATTGAAACATGGTGTCTAAAGTGGCAAATGAACATAAATATTTCAAAAACAAAATTTCTAAATTTTAGTACTAAGCGAAGTCCAGCTGACTTTAACTACACTCTCTTCGATGGAGTTCTTGAACATGTGCATACATATAAATATCTTGGGGTTTATTTCACATCAAACATATCTTGGGAAGCCCACATCAATCATATAAGTGCAAAAGCAAATCAAAGCCTTGGTTTTCTAAGACGAAATCTTCACATGGCGAACTGGGAAACAAAGCTTGTAGCATATACTACCCTGATTAGATCTCAACTCGAATACGCTTCGATAATATGGAATCCACATCAACTTTTTTTGACACAAAAACTCGAATTAGTGCAAAACAGAGCCACACGCTTCATCCTTAAAAACTACACGCGTACAAGCATCAGCTCACTAAAGGAAAAACTTGGGCTACCACCTCTTGCAGACAGAAGGAAAATCTCAAGACTTGCATCATTACATACTTTGTATTACCACTGCCCATCGAAGAGAGAACTGTATTGCCGGGCTGCACCGCATATTTCCGCGCGTACTGACAATTCGCAAAAACTCCATTTGGTCACTCCACGAACAAACCTCTTTAAATTTTCACCATTACAGTTGGCTTCATACGAATGGAACTCTCTTCCTGATAATATTGTAATCATCCAAGAATCCTCTGCTTTCAGAGATTCTCTTAATACTTACTTATACGCATAGCAACCGTAGCACCTGTTTTCTTGTTCTATTTCTTTTATGTTTGTGTTTTGAATAATGTTGTACTTGCCCCCCCCTTATGTAAAGCCCTACGGGCGCTTTAAGGGTATAATAAATGAAATGAAATGAAATGAAATTTGATAGAGGTGAGTTTTTATGAATATAAGGCAGGTTTGTTTCACGATATATTTGTTTTTATACTAAATTTAAACTATTGCACACAAAACAAAACTAAAGTTTGAATTTAACAAAATTGAGAATTTATTATAAATAAACTTCGATAAACGCGTATCGTTTTTTACACAAAATAGCCTCCGAAAAACACCCTCCGAAATTCACGTAACTCTAAAAATTTCGCACAAAATGAAACTAAATTTTGATTTAAGCATTTTAAAAATTATTATAAATAAACATTGATTAACGCGGATTTTTTTTTCTAGAAAATATTAATTTTGAAGTACACCTTTCGAATGTTACGAGAAACTCCGAAAGACGAAACCTTCGTTATGAGCCCGTCAAATTTTTCAGTACACACCAGCCTCAGCAGCATAAATCAACATCTATAATAAGCGCACATTCCAGTGGTCCCCGCATAAATATGCGCTTAAAACAGGTGTTGACTTTAATTAGTTCCGGTAACAAGCGGCTTTTTAGCCAACACAAGATTGGGACCGTGCATTCTGATAATGATGATGGTTATGTGTCATTCTTATGTCGTCCTTTTCATAGCCTCCTACAAGGGTGAACACCGAACCATATACGTTGACATTTCAAACTCGACCGCTGTCAACAACCTCTTCAAAGAGATCGAGTCGTCGTTTCCGGGCAGAAAAATAAGCGTTGTGGTGAACTGTGCAGGCATTTAGGAAGGCTAGCGCCGATTGACCAAACGAACGACGGTGAATTTGACGATGTGATCACAAACCTGAAGGTGAGTCCAAGCAAACCGATAAAACATGTGCTGCACATAGCTTTATATAGGTCTTTCGTGTTTCTCTTGTGCTATAGCTAAGAAAAAGTTACCAGGCAGAAGATTTTCTGGACGTCTTAGAGTATCAAGCATCGCAAAAGAAGACGTACCGACACAGAGCAAGATCCAGGAGGCGTTCAGTTGTGTTACAGTCTTCATTATTTTCACGCCTCGAGAGGCGCCGGGTGTTAAAGTTTTACGCATTGATGGTCCTTGTTTTGTTCACGCAACTACTTTATATGAATGTTAGAGTGTCAGCCAACCGTTATGCACCCCGTACCGCAAACTGCGGTCTCATTTCCTGACAAAGAATATTGCCCTACAGAACATCGGTGGGAACTTCCAATGTCCCACGGATTTTCATGGGGATGCCGACGGGACCGCGTCCTTCTTCTGCGTACCCGTTTCTGCTAAGTGGGCACTCATTTGACTTTCTTTCCTCGCAGGGAACGTTCCTGATAAACAGAGCGTCGGTGAGACACATGCTGGCCAACAGTGTCACGGAGGGCGCCATCGTCAACATCGCGAGCATCCTCTCCAAAACTGGAGCTCCGCTACTTTCTTCCTATTCAGCATCCAAGGGCGGCGTGGTGTCCCTCACCAAGGCAGTAGCACTCGAAGTGGCCAACATGGGCATTCGTGTCAACACCATTCTGCCGGGTCCCACCGACACACCATTCTACGACAGCTTTCCTGCAGGATTCGTGACCGGAGCTGCCCAGTCAGCGGCACTGAAGCGCATGGCGAGGCCCGAAGAAATATCCGAGACGATAGTGTTCATGTGCAGTCCCAAGAGCAGCTTCATGACCGGTGCGGCCATCGATGTGACGGGAGAAACAATGGTGTGATCTTTCCCTCATAAATAAAGGATCCCTACGGGTCATGAACGTGAACATGAGCTTATCTATATACCTATAATTCGTTTCAGCTTTAGTTCAGACGCAGCTGACACTGCTAGCTATTGTAATTAATCAAGTATCATCAAAAGCGTAAATCGCTAGGGGTCTCTTTGTTCATGATTAGTAATAGACGAACTGAAACATAACGAACAGCAGAATGGTGTCTCTTTTTACGCTGTTTGGCATCTTGGTGGTTAAAATCAATGTTGTATGTTAACTAAACTTTTATCTGAAATCACTTGAAGCGGTTTTCTGTCCTCCAGAAAAGTTACCAGAAACGTGCGTCAGAAAGCCAAATAACATCACGAGAGCTTCGCGACGCCGTTTTCAAAAGTCTAGATGTCGCATTCTCATTAAGGTACTATCGCCGATTTCGACCGCTGAAGAGTAGGTACCTAAATGGCGGCGCCAACATGAGAATAAGGGCAAGGAGATACTATTCTCCAATCGTAGCATGTATTTAAAGTTTCCAAAAACTTCCGTACACAGCCCCGCGAACCCCAGACAGAAGCTCATCGGATGAAACCTCATCGCACAGAAGCTCACCGAACAAATGCTCACCGGATGTTTCACAGACCGGGACAAAAGCTCACCGTCCTACTCGTAAACCAGGGAGAAAGCCTCACCCAAAATTGTTTGCTTTTCTACATGATCTCAATAACATGACAAATGAAGCAGCACATTCCATGCAAAACTATGTGTGAGTCGCGCAAGGTATGTTTCTTGTTTAAGAAATAGTTTATTTCTAAAATCTTTCAAGCCGAATACAGCTACTACTGCTTCCAGTGGTTTCGACATGTCTCTGTGAAGCTGATAGTCCACAAAAAGCTTCCTCAGGCGGCTCTGAAGACGCTTTGTTGCCTTCCAAGCCTTCTTCACTGGGGGTTCACCTTGGCGTGTTTGCAACAAAGTTATCGCTATCAACGCTGATTGATCCTGTTGAAGAAATTCGGACAGCCTCCAGCCACTTGGATGGTACAGCGCCGCAGGCTTGTGTAACCCGTTATTTTACCCTTCACACTAGTTATTGGTCATGTCCTCGTCACTTAGCGTGGCCTCGTGCACATTCCACACACTCGGAGGAAATTCTGGTCGTCGTCAGAGCACAGCCGACCCGCGTGGTCCACTCATAAATGAAATTCCAACTCAACCTCTAAAAGTGTTACCTCAATCTTTAGATAACGGTGTTCAAATAATATACTTTTCAGAGGCTGTTGACGTGACCTTGTTTAGCCCATGGTTTAGCTCAGCCCATTTTACCCCGAGTAAAATTCGTACGGCTTTGCAAAAAAAAAAAATGGACTTCTGTTCGGGTCCTATAAAAAAAAATAAAGGTTTGTCCGGGTCCGCCAAAACGTACCGTAGAAAACATTTTGACCGATGAGTTTCTGTCCGGAAAACTTTTGTCCGGAGAGCTTCAGTCCGGTTACCCACAACACCAGGCAACAAAAGAGAAGCACATAGAACACACCAGCGCTTGTGTGTTCATGTGTGCTTCTCTCCTGTTGTCCTGCCCTGTTTGCGCTTTTCTTATTTTTTACAGCGGAGCTGTTAAGGGCTAGTTTCCCCAGTATCTTGTCCGTCAGCAAACAAATGTCAACAAAAAACTCTGGACAGCTATCGCCATCTATGAGCGACGGCGGCAACCATGCCGGTTGTCTGGTTGCCGCCGTCGTTTATAGATGGCGGCCACCTTTCCAGCCTTTCCCCTCTGGTTTTCACCAGAGGGGAAAGGCGTCGTCCTAGAAGTCGTCCTTGAGGTCGTTTTCTCGACGTCGTTCTTGAAATCATCCTCGAGGTCGTCCCAAATGTGGTCCTTGAGGTTGTCCTAGAGATTGTCCTCGACGTCGTCCTCTATGCGTCGTTCTTGAGGCCGTTTTAGGCCTACTCGAGGACGTCCTCGTTCGTAACCACGAGGACGTCGTCCTCGTGGTTTCGAAATAAATAACAACCCCGGATCGTTATATGCATGCCTGATTCTTTAATCGTCCAAATAACCAATTACACCATCACACCTTAATCCTTACATTTGTAAATACTCAATTCCCGTCATAGCACAGCTTCTTAATACGTATAATGTGACCCTGTGGAGTTTGCCTGATAAAATGCATACAAATATGGCTTGGTACTCTTTTTTTCTCTTTGGTTAGTGTGTGGGTATGTTGCCTGGCCGGCCGAGCTGAGTTGTGCGGGCACTGTAACCAAGATATAACTTACCAACTATCATCCACGATGAATCTAACTAATCATCAGTTCTTCTCTGTGATGTATAAGACATCTGTTGCGCTTTGAGGCGCTCTTTCGCTAGGTACTCGTTGAGGACATTGAGGTCGAGAAAGAATAACAGCACAACCGGCTTGTGTTAAACGGTTTATCCGATTGCCCGTTCGCTCGCGTTCGCGATTGTACATCCCCCTCGTCTTCTTTTAGCTCAAGACTAAATGTCTCATGCCAGTGGTGTTCATTGTTAGTTTTTCAACAACATCCTTCAATATATTCGACTGACTCAGTTTTCTCGTCAAATCAAATTGATGCTGTTCTGCGATGCTACACCGAGCCGATGATACCTAGAAATGTAGTGTCCTTCGCCATTGAATTACATGTTCACTTGCTTCCAAGTTCATTGAAACGTCCGAGCAGCCAAAGTGCTCGAGTAGTGGCATGGTTGTTTTTTCGGTGGCCGCAGCAGGACCACCGCGTGAACGCACTAAGTTCACGCGTTCAAGAAGACGAAGAAGCAGACGACGAGGAACCAGACGACAAAGCGATTCTAACGCGATAAGTAGACTGGAACTGCTTTTCAGCGCTTGGTGACGAACTTGAGCATCGCAAACCACACAATCTTTGAAGTGCCAACATGCAGGAGAATCCAAGTTTATACCGGGACGTACTAGACGATGATGTACACTGATGTACGTGTATCACAGCATTATGCAACCGGGATGCCGGAAAGCGACGACTACAGTAGCATGGCGGCAGCACCCCTACCGGATTGCGTTCGCCTGCGCAATTCGCTTGGTGCCATTGGTCTATCCTCCTGATACCTCTTGTACAGCCAGCAGTATACGCAGGTAGATGTAATTTTTAAAAACTTTGCGCGCCTTTAAAATGTTTAAAACCGCATGTCCAGACAACTGTACTCTTTAGAGGAACCGTATAGGCTGTGCTTGCAGAGCCAAAGTATCGTGTTCCTTTTTCCTTTCGCCACCAACTCCGTATTAACGGAGAAGCTATCACGTGCACGTAGCTGGATTCGATCTTCGTGCGGAAGAGCGACCTTGCAGGCGCCGAGCTTCGGGTGGATCATATTTCTCGCTTTGCGTTTGCGAAATATACCATCCTACACTACAATAAAACAAACTGGAGGGTTCCTAGACCATTCAAAATTATGTGTAGCCACTAGATGCATTATAATCACGTTGTTTTATAACGCTAGCGATGCTTTAAAACA
This sequence comes from Ixodes scapularis, assembly GCF_016920785.2. Taxonomy (NCBI): domain Eukaryota; kingdom Metazoa; phylum Arthropoda; class Arachnida; order Ixodida; family Ixodidae; genus Ixodes; species Ixodes scapularis. The sequence goes on along the minus strand of NW_024610098.1, from coordinate 111,346 downwards.
TGTTTTCAAAGTCTGGGAAGAAAACAACACGGAGGACGATCGCGTAGCTCCCGCCTCCGAGGCTCTTGCAGAAGCGACGGTCGCTTCCCGCAGCGCGGCCTTGGACCCAACATGGCCGCCCTGGAAGCACCATTGCGGTACTAAAAGCAGCAAGAGGAGCATAGACAGGCACTCTAGTGCACTTAGCTCTCCACTCTGTCCAAATGATAACGCAAGCTGTCTGCCGTTTCGAAGAAATAAATGTCGGGAAGGCGACCCACGGGAGTTTCGCCAGGCACGTCTTTTAAGTAACTTTTATGGCTACATCTATTTTGTTTAATAGTTTAATTCGTATTGTATACAGTTAAATACGATGTCTAGCCCACTATGAACATGGCTTTCAAATCCGATAGAAATCTTTCAAAGTGCGCTGATGTTTCAATGTACAGCCGGCTTTACGACATTATTTTCAATAGTTCTTTACTTTGACCGCTGTTTCACCAGTTCATCATTACTGGGTGAGCTCAAGCACAGGGGCTTTGGTGCTACATGCTGAACATAATTCCTGCAGAGGTAAAACGCAAATCGCCTTCGGGCAAAGAGAGTCAGAAAGAGGCTCAGGAACACAGAAGGGGACGAACACAACACAACGTCTCAATTAGCGAGCTTGTGATGATTCATTCCCCTTCTGTGTTCCTGAGTCTCGGGTTTTATTACCATGAATCATCACCAGCTCGCTTGTTTTTTAAGTAATATTGCAGAAAGAGGCATTAATATTGCGTTTGTCAAGGAAGATGATTGCCTCTCACTTGTGAAGTGGCTCGACAAGAAGGGGGCGATTTTAAAGTCCACGGTGGATTCTGCGGAGCTCACTGAATGTTACAAGCGCTGGTCGCAGACTGGTAAACCTTACATTAACGTCCCTCGGCAAGCTTTGATCAAAACTTGCAACGAAAACATGGGTGGACTGGACCTCTGCGACCACCTGCTGAGCTACTTCCCTCTGAGGGCTCGAACCAAGAGGTGGACTGTGAGACTCATGTTTCATTTTTTCGACCTCAACATTGTAAACTCGTAGTTTCAGTATCGTGAAGAGCGTACCCAAACTGAGACCCCCAAGAAAGACTTCCTTCAGTCTCTCGATTTCAAACTCCAAATGGGGAAAAGACTGCTGCAAGGCGCTCTCAACTCCAGAAATGATATCAACCATGCAGGGAAGTATTCATGAGATGTCAACATTTGTATCAACAAAAGAAAAGACAGTCCCGCTACCTGGAATCGTTTTTGTGTTTGGTCGCTCGAAGAAACTGTTTTTCGAATTCCATAAGCGCTAAAAAAAAGCACCTTGCGAAGTTCAACATGGCCCCAATCTAGTCCAGAAAAAGTAGTTTCCATAGCGCTGTACGTTAGCGCGGAAATTGCACGTATTTTTGTTCAAGGAAGCTGAACGCCAAAAAGGCTGCCTTTAGTCACATTCTATTCACCGAAACCCAATGTACGGTATCCTGTATATTCCATAACAACCAATCTAATAAACCGATCGAGCAAAATTAATATTTTTGCTTTCCCCCGGACACACGAAAATTGCACCACTAAACAAATATTCTGCTGCCCAATATTTTTCGGGTCTCAGAAGGATAAAGGTGTACAGTCCATGTGACGTCAATTTTTCCGCTAAATTTAGCGGGAAAACTGATCCGTGTATAGATCACGTGATATCAATTTCCTCGCTAAATTTAGCGGGAAATGCACGACGGACGGACAGTATTTTGGGATTGGGGAGCTAAAAAGCACTTCATGCTTTCAAAGAGCGACCCGATTATCAGCTGTCAAGAGGAAGATGATAAGGCTGATATATGATGGGCGTATTGATGCGTGAAAGGGGACACTCGTTCAGGCAAAAATGCCTGTTAGTAAGATAGCTTGTTAAAATAATTGCCTAGGAAGAATTTTGCCAGCCGTTTACTTCCACTGTTTCTCCCATGTAAATTATTTTGTTCCGACTGATGAAAACGACATTATCACGAGGCCGTGTTTGCTGCGATAATACTATAGACAATTGTTTTCTTGAAGGAGGATCTAAACACAAAATCTAAACGAACGGGCAAAAGTAATTGTGGGCTGATATTGAACGTTCCCATCTATCAAATATCACCTATATAATACATTGCGCCACCTAAAGACTAGTAGTAACCAAAACAACTGAGAGGTATATTGTGCTCCCTCCCTCATTAGAATCGTTTTTTTATTATTTAAGTAAAAAGTGAAAGCCGTTTACAACTCCCTGTAACGCCGAATTCGAGCGCAGCTCTTGAGGAGGAGGAGGGAAGTGTACTGAGGGCCACGTGTTCTCGGGGGGGGAGGGGGGGTCACGTGACCCCCCAGGGCACGTGACCTTGGTGGGGTCACGTGGGGGGAGTCATGAGCACCCCCTCCGAGGTCACGTGACCTCGGGAGGGGGTCACGTGACCGCGGGGTGTCACGTGACTCCCCATGTCACGTGACCCCTCCGGTCACGTGACCAAACTTTTCCCGCTAGATTTAGCGGGGAAAGTTTTGCGCTAGATTTAGCGGGGAAAATTTTTCCACTACATTTAGTGGGGAAATTTTTTCCGCTAGATTTAGCGGGGAAAATTTTCGTCTAGATCTAGCGGGAAATTTTTCCGCTAAATTTAGCGGGGAAAATGTTCCTTTAGGTTTAGCGGGGAAATTTTCCCTCTAGATTTAGCGGGGAAATTTACCCATAATGCACCGCGCGGTTACGCCGACGCCGACGGCGAAGGCGACGGCAACGGCGACGCCGCTCAAGCCGGAAACGGGCGCCTAAGAGCTACGCTCTAAAAGTTATCCTTTGATGATAAACATTCTTAAAACCCAAGACGGAGGCTGCAAAGAGGGGATAAATACCAGATCGCCGGCCTTATTGCGTTATCTTCTTTGATGATGTTTAACGAAAATAAAATTAAAGATTCGGCCATGCTGTTTCAACGACGAGGAAGAACATTCTGGCCAGTCCTGAACGAAAGCTAACCTGCAGTCTACAGCGTGCCAAACAACACGCCAGTTCAATGCCCTTCTATATCCGAACCCGAGAAGACCCTGTTCAAAAGTCCGCGCCCACTCCTGTCCTCCATTGCGTGCTCACATGCTCTGTGCATGTACTTGGCACAAGGCCTGAGTCAGTATTCGGCGTAACTCGGTTCAGCTCGGATTGGACACGAGTGCTGACGTCAGCGTTTCGTCGAAAAGTCGGATCCAATCACGCGCTTGGTGTTTAAGCAAGGGCGGATGCCAATGTAGCTTGATGGGCTTTTGAAAAAGGTATATTCAAGGGAATAAGATCAAGGACTGATACTTGACTCGATGCCTTGGCGTCATTTCTATTCCTGTTTGAGAGGCATTCAGTGGTTGTTTCGTAGTCCATATTACAGCTGAATAAATCATTCCCGTCGCAGACGGCCTGCAGTGAAGATGACTAATTTCGTGTTTCTTCGCGTCACTGTGATTAATTTCCCCATTTCACTTCTGGATGAGACATGCCCTCAGATTGAAGGCCCTCGCACCGGTAATTATGTTTCCGTTTCTGTGAAGAACCCAACGCAAATAAAGTTAACATCAATGTGCAAACAAAGAAATCATACAGCCGATTCATTGACGACGCCTTTTCCAGACTTAGTCGCAACCAATTGGGAAATATCCACAAAATCGGTAGATTTTCCTCTGCAATTCAGTTTACTCGTAAAGCAGACAACAATAATTATTTCCCTTTTCTGGAGATGACCCCATATAATAGCTAGCGAATGTTTAATTTCCGTCTGAGAACATCTCGTCCAATGCAAACTTCCGCACGTCAGTAAAGTTCAATGCCAGTGGTTCCAGCGTAAGATGTGAGTGCAATATACGTTTTGTTTATTACTTATGCGTCACAGTAAAAATAGTAAAAAAAAACAAAGAGTAAATTATTGCCACTAGATATGTTAAGAACGTGTTTGATGTGATTCACCACACCCTCAATTCATCAAAGGCGTGCACGGTGCTCAAAACATACTAAATACTTTGTCATATGCTCTTCAAACGCAAAACCCTAATTCATCAACGTGCCACAGAAGTATAAAATATGTAGTGCAGGATTGCTACCACCACTATGAGACTACACTGAAGCAAAGTTCCGCAGACGTACGTCAAAGGCTCAAAGCACTGAAGTAGAATGATAAAAGGTACATATATACCCAAAAGAAAACGCCGGGATCGTCAACCATTGCTGGTAAACCGAACAGAGCTTTGACTTTGGAAATGCAATGACAATGGCTCGGGAGTCAGGAGGGAGATCGGGCAGAAAATAAATCTAGCTGTCGTGGTAAACCAGGCTGACAGGTGGTATATTCTGTCCCTGTTGGGATCACTGAGGACCAAACAGTTCTCAGCCTGCCATCATTTATAAAAGATGTTTCCAGACGAGGATTAGAGGCATCCCATCAACTTGTTTACTGTATTATTACAATTCAGATTTATTTCCTTATCAGAAAGTTTTGAGTGTTATGTGCAGCTTGAATGCATGTTTAATGTGCTATTTTTCATAATGTGCTCTAACACATCATTTGCAATGATGTGTTTTAATAGTTTCCCCCTTTTCAATAGCGTCACGTTTTAACTTTTTTTTTCTTGAGAAATACCTTATATGTGTGAGCTTTTTACAATATTTGATGTAAGGTTTATCTTAGGTTTGATAAAAATAAGACACAAAATATGGAACTCAAATATACTCAAGTATGCAAGTACAAGTGAAACCATATAGCGCGAAAACGCTTGTTGTCCTTATTATCAGCTTTCTTCCTAACTTCAGATTTCGCGGTCCGTAAATTCAGAAGCTAGGAAAAAAGCTAATAATAAGGACCGCAAAATGTTTGCCATTACCCGGAAGTATTTTTAAACATTACGTTCACCATTGTACGCTGATGCAGAACGTTACGTCTGTGCTGGTTTAAGGACGTTCACTCCATTCAGCGCAGATGTCGGCGTGCTTACAGATGTTTATCTGGAATTGGGCACGCAACGCCGAACATTTATCGTGAGGCAGGGGAACCTATCGAGCACGCTGCGGAGTGCATCACCGTTCATCCTAACACACGCGTTCTGGCTAGTTCGGAACTCAGTTTTTATGCCTCTCCAAAACATCTGTTTGTGACATGTCGTCCCCGCACAGGAGTAGGCCTGTGGTAGTTAACATTTTGTTTATTTGTTCCGAATCATTTCAGAGATTTTCAGGAAGGAGTTCACCATGAACAGCTGCAATCTCCCCCTTTTGTTGGCTTTCCTGGCAACTGGTAAGTCTGTTGTGACATTCTGAAAGTACTCTCAGACAAGAGCATTTGCAGCATAAAATCATACGGGGATGGAATATTGACAGGGTCAAGTCCATTACTTCTGTAGCTAGTGCTGAATTGTTAACCCCCTGTTGCCAGATTCTAAATACGTATGAACTCTTCCATTGCTGCATTCGGGCAGTGTTAAAGAGATTTAACTTGCCAACTAAAGCACCCACAATTTGTCAAACCAATCCCTAGAGATGTGCTCAGCCAGGTATACCTTTCATTGGTTCGGTGCAACCTTGCAGTCCAGCCAAATGATTTTGTGTTTGTTCTTTTATTTTACTTTCTGTTGGGTAAGAGGCGTAAACAAAGTGTGACTACGTTCTTCCCACATAATATGTTTCCGAATTCCGTCGACAGGGAATAGCAATCAATGCTCGCACAGACGGCTTCTTTTTCAAGTATAGTAAAACATGGCTGTCTCTCCTCATGCGCTAACTGTCCATGTCACCGTGTTTAAGGCGTTACTGATTCAATGTGAGATTGACGATAACATAAAATGTTTTTAAGCGCTTTTATGACCTAAAAAAAAGTTCCTTCCAACACGGGATGCACCAAAAATAATCCGAATGCTGAATATTATCACATAAATAACGTCGAAATTACTATCTATTCGAGACAAAGTTCGCACTTCGAAAGTTGAAAACAGTAAATATTTCAAATTTATGTTTCCTGTCAAATCGTCGGGTTGACACCAGAGGCAGAGAAAACACGTGGCTTTTTTTTTTTATTGAACCTAGGGCGCCCAAAGTATTGTTGTAAGCTAAACATCTTGACAGCAGTGGACTAGAAATTATTGTGCTGTAATATAAATTGTCTTCCTACAAGTAGTCCGGCAACTGGTTTTTCCGCTGAAATTCGTCCTTAGACAGTGGTGTGTCAACAACATTGTCATTTTTGTGTACATAGAATCCCCATTGCAATAACCATCATGCATTTTGTGTTCGAAGCTTTAGACGTACCGACTTCTCGGTCGATATGCCGGCGTCCAGGACCACGACATAATATTGGCGACGAGGATGCCTCGGGACCTCAACTAAACAGACAGGGACATTTCGAAGAAAGAAAGTCGAGACTGGCAACGTTTCCTGGAGTGCAGCTTCGCTCAATTTCAGAAAGGTCTCATTAGGGGTCATTTCACAATGAAGAATACTAATGAACTCATGTACATCATCTGTTTACCGAAGCGCTTAATAGTTATCGTGGAATTGTTCTTCAGACATGTCATAAAAACCAAAATCCACATTTGGCTGCAGTTGGCAACGTTGTCTTCGCCCTGTAAAGCTGGCGCACCCGCGTGAGTGTGGTGTCGTTCGGTTGCATCAGATGCCGTCTACAGCATCTACGCCCCTGTAGCCTGCGCTCGCGTAGTTAAAAATGCACTCGAAGCTTGTTAAGGCACGACCACATTGGCGTCGCGGAGGCCTGCGGCGCGACGGTCGGTGGGGCCGGCTGCCGACCAAAACCAGTTTTCGGCTTCAGCGGCGCGACGCAAAGCACCGCAGAGCCAACCGCACCTTGCGCGGTTCAGAGCTCGCCACCGCTCGCCGCAGAAGAAAGGAGCCAATGAGAGGTGGCGTAGATAGTGACGTTGCGATGCCATGCTAAAGCTCAGCCGGTCCTCCGCGCGTCTTTCACGTTCCGAAGGACGTAGCGTGGTTTCGTGTCTTCTGCTATCCCTATTTTCCCCGATGCCTTCCCCAACGTAGCGGTTCCTTGAAACTGTGCGACTGTCTCCCTTTTTATGAGACAGGACGCAGCCAGACTACCTAGATAATGACGCTATGAACAACCGCTGGGAAATTATAGGAGAGGTATCCGGTATTACAAGTTAGTTTCTCCGTGACACTTGTTGCATGTCGTCTGTGTTGGGACGGATGTCGTGTTGATTTGGTGAGACTCTCGAAAGTAACCTTCATCTCTGGCGCGCCGCCGGGGCAGCAAAGCACTGACCTGTCTTTCGGTGCTTCGGTAGAACCAACTCGGCCGGACCCAAAACCTGCGCCTCCTTCCCTTCAGAGCGCGGCGACGTCACAAAATCAACGAGCAGACTGGGATAATCACATTCACGCTGATCATCATGGACCCCTACCATGTAGGCAGCGAGTGCAGTTTCGATGCTGATGTATGCGAAAGATGAGAGCCGAAACGGAAGTGTCTAACGAAGAGCAGACGACGAAAGAGCGGGAAATCCGACGGGAGGCACGATCGCGGGATCCAGTGCTGCCACGTGGCGCCCGCAAAACGGAGGCCAATGTGGACTCCTCGCGTTGGGACGTTGGACGGCGGTGCTGCCCAGAGGCGCCGACCAGCGGCGCCGTTCACGTTAGTGTGGTCAGGCCTTTAGCAAGACGCTATTGAGGCAGACGCCTTGCGTGCCTTGCGTCAAGCTTACGCGCGCGCGCGTATTCCGCGAAGCGCGGATTACGCCACTGGCGCCGTGTGTGAGCTCTACCCTGAAAAGCAAAAATAAATAGTTGTGTATTTTATGTATTGACGACACCGACATCCATCGGGGTCAGCAACTCGCCAAAATGACAAATTTTGTTGACTAGATAGTTTTCAAACTTTGTTGGCTATTTTTAATAAATATTTAAACGGAATTACACTGTATCATTTCAAATTGTGGGCTTTGCACATGATGCTAAAGGCGACTGCATTGTTGCCCTTTAATAGCCTACTCAGCACTGTAAAAAAGCGCACAAATAAAAAATAAAAAAGCTCGCAGCAGGAAATTGAGATATCGAACGAAAGATGAGCGATGATGATGTGACATCCATCTCTGGTGTATCAGAACTGCCTTCATCTTGTATCTCTGAATATGTAATTTAAATTCTAAACAGTAAAATGGTTTCGCCTTCCCGCTTGCCAATGGCGTCCGAAGTACAATTCTCTTGGTTAGAAATTATAATATGAAGGATATTGTCTATATAATCTTCGTTTACGAGTTGGCGATATTTCCCACCTTCAAGCCACCTATTCCACGCGGTCCGATGTATTATCAAACTCAAAATCAGTTCACCTTACCTTATTAGAATCGGTTTATATTCACCCGCCCGCAATCTTGCATGTTTCCAGGGGCTGTGCTCTGTCAACAAAATGATGATCGGGACAACCCTGGCAGTGAAAACGATCAAACCGAGTGCCATTCTCTGGGACTCAGTGGCCGGCTGGCGATCGTTACCGGAGGCGCAAGTGGGATCGGCAGAAGCGTCAGCATGGTACTTGCCCGAGAGGGCGCCACCGTCGTCGTGGCAGACAGGAACAGTACGGGCTCCAATGAAACCCTACAGATGCTCCAAGGTCAGTCAAGTGGCTTATATATTTCCACACGCTTTTCTAGCACTTATTGCCCAGTCAAATAGTCATTGGACTATAAACGATTGCGCGGCATCTGGTAGCCCGAAGAAAAAACCTACTGCGCGTGCTCAGAACGCGTTTGACAGCTTAGTTGATAAAGATGGCGGCGCACGGAAGGCGCTTATTAGAATTGTCTAAAGACGTTCTCAATGTCTAGCACGAGGAGACAAACCAATGGATCGCGCTGAGTTTGATCCCCGCCGCGTCGCGAATAGTTCTGAGTCAGCATCGTACAGACGTATGGTATCGAACTGCCCCCCCCCCCCCCCCCCCCGCGTCATGCATATTAAAAGCCCATGTCGTTTTAAGGTGACTGACTTTTCGCTGTTTAATCATTCATTCAACAAAGTAGGCATTTGATTTTTGAGAAACGGCTCAGTATGGGCATCTCCGTAGTCAAGCACACGCGTGCTCGGCGAGTTTGAAAACGATCAAAACACGCGCTATACGCAAGAGGGTAGAAAGTTGGGCGAGTTGGTGATTCATAATGATTAAAAAGCGTAACAGGACAATGGACACAGAAGGAGACACAGGCACAGCGCTACTTACAACTGAACTTTATTTCCGCTGCAGCTCGGTATATATTACCGGAAACAACACAAAGAAGTTAGGAAGATATAAAATACACATCGTAAAAATCTTTAAAAACAACATAAAAAGTCCAAAAATTCCAGCATCACTCATCGGCATTGCCGATGAGTGATGCAGGAATCAGGAATCACTCATCGGCAATGCCGATGAGTGATGCAGGAACATAAAAAGTCTAAAAATTCCTGCATCACTCATCGGCAATGCTGATGAGTGACGCAGGAATTTTTAGACTTTTTATGTTGTTTATAAAGATTTTTACGATGTGCATTTTATATCTTCCTAACTTCTTTGTGTTGTTGCCGGTAATATATACCGAGCTGCAGTGGAAATAAAGTTCAGTTGTAAGTAGCGCTGTGTCTGTGTCTCCTTCTGTGTCCGTTGTCCTGGTGCGCTTTTTAATCATCGCTATACCCACGCATGATTATTATGGCACCAGAAAACTCTTCTCTGTCATGTCATTTTCTTCCTATATGGCGATTAATTTGTGTATTTTAATGTTTTGTGAAATTTTAAGGCTGTTTTTCAAAACAAGTAGGTATTTATTTAACCATCATTTGAAGATCAAAATTAGTTGCACAATACGATGTTTTGGGTCCATTCCTCTGATATTTCCTTTTCACAGCCTCGTACAAGGGCGATCACCAGGCCATATTTGTGGACGTTTCCAACTCCAACGCTGTCAGCAACCTTTTTGAGGAGATAGAGTCGTCGTTCGTGGGCAGGAAGATCAGCGTTGTGGTGAACAGTGCCGGCATCCCGGAAATAGGAGTGCCGATAGAGGAAACAACCGATACTAAATTTGACGATGTAATTGCCACCAACCTAAGGGTGAGTTACAACAAACTGATGAACCTTCTGCGCCACTTACTTCAATTAAGTCTCGCATACTGCTGTATTGCACTGATCGAAGAAATTGTCATTAGACAAATATTCTGAACATCTTAAGACTACTAGTCATCGCACAAAAACAAAATAGAGTGCAGACCCATCAGAAGGTTGACATGACATTGAGTTGTGTCACTGGTTTTGTTTTATGACGCCTCGGGACATGCAGGAAGTTATGATTTAGGCATCGACGCTTCTTGTGTTCTTAAAGCCACTCCTTTTATGAATATTAGAATACCACCAACCAATCATTACAAACCCCGTACCGCAATCCACGATCTCATTTCTTTACATAGAATATTGCCATGAGGAGACCCAATGTCCGACAAATGTCCATGAGAAGGTCGCTGGGACCACATGCTTGTTCTGGGTACCCGTTTCTGCTACGTGGGCACACATTTGACTTTTTTCACTCGCAGGGAACGTTTCTGATAGACCGAGCGGCAGTGAAGCACATGCTGGCCAACAACGTCACAGACGGCGCCATCGTCAACGTCGCGAGCATCGTCGCCAAAACTGGAGCTCAGCAACTTTCCGCCTATTCTGCATCCAAGGGCGGCGTAGTGTCCCTCACCAAGGCAGTGGCCCTTGAAGTGGCCAACATGGGCATTCGTGTCAACACCATTCTGCCGGGTCCCACGGACACACCCTTCTACGCCAACTTTCCAGCAGAACTTGTGGCCGAAATCGCCAGCTCACCTGCCCTGAAGCGGATGGCGAGACCCGAAGAAATATCTGAGACTATAGCGTTCATGTGCAGTCCGAAGAGCAGCTTCATGACCGGAGCGGCCATTGATGTGGCGGGAGGAATAATTGCATGATCTATCCCTCACAAATAAAAGATCCGTCATGGGCGTGAATATGAGAAACAGTCCATCTGTGTACATCCACCCACCATAGATAAGTTCCGCCTTAAGGTAAGGACACTTGACCCATGGATGGGGGGGGGGGGGGGGGGGGGGATGAATGGATGGATAGATGGATGCATAATAACGGTGTACATTTTTATAACGGCGGTAGTTTGCGCCACTAGCCTAAAAACAAGCAAGAATCCTTATTCCCCCTTTCTCCTTCCCTGCCAGTTCATTTTTGTAACTTTCACAAGGCAACAAAGGTGATCGCCAGAAACACATTCGTTAAATCGTGCAAAACAAAATCAACCACCTTTTTCTTTCCCAGGCAAGGGAGTCGCCAGTTTTCCCCTCCTCATTCCTTGTCGGCGTAAACTAACTCCAATCGCACTGGAGGACTGATTCAAAGCATTGGGCCGGTGCCGCTAGAGTGGCAGTCCTTATTTTCTTCTGTCCCTCCTGACCCCCAGTTGTGCTAGTTAGTTCAACTTTGTTCAATTTTCCCTAGATAATTTCTACCAGCACTTCAACCTCCTCTTCGTTTCCTCTACTCTTTCGATAATCCAACTTTCCATCCTCTCCAATAATACCCAGAGTCACCGATATGTCTGTAACTTTTTCTGCACGGGCAGGACTAATCTTCTTACATTTTAGAATAAGAAGCTCAATTGTTTCCGCCCGCTTTTATTTAAAAAAGCACTGACACATCAAAATCTTTTTTTTTTTTTGTATATTATCCGAAACGATTGAAAACGATGCCTGGACATTACCCTCAAAAATTCGAAACTTGGGAGTTCAGTGTTTGTGAAGTAAAAAAAACAATTTCCGAAGGCTGAATTTGAAGTTCCCGCGCGATCCGCGCCATAGCAGTGACGTCAAATATTGAGTTGTCCTGCGAGTCGGGTTTCTTTCACGCGACCCGGCGTACCGGGAACAACCGGTTTCCTTCGTGTGTGCAGTGCCGCCTATCGCTGCGAGCAGACGACGCTTGATGTTCAAGTTTGAAGTTCTTTTAGGGCACTTTCAGCGATCTCAAATTCTTTGAAACGGTGTGAGGTTGAAGAGAACGAGCAGTGTACTTTTGTGAGCGACGCGAGGGGTCACGTCTCGCCGGTTCTGCGCGAAAGGCTGCCCCGGCGGAGTCACAACCAAAACTACGATTCACAGACACCAAACCCCGTTGTTTTGACCGTTTGACGATTTGCTTTTCGAAGCCTGAGAGGTTGTCGGGCACCTAAAAAAGACCGCTTTGTCCGATTCCCCGACTCACCGATCATTCTCTGTTATGTGCGTCGAGCGCTGCCATGTTTTCTGAGGGAGTATAAAAATCCAGAAGGCGACATGCCGCCATGTTTTCTGAGGGAGTATAAAAATACAGAAGGCGACATCACACCGGACTCCGATTTTCGGTATTTCAAAAAGATGGGTCGTAGTGCGTTCGCAAAAGCATTAAAAAATATGTTTTACGATTGCCATTATAAGTTTTATAGAAATGTCGCCTACGAAGCTTCTAAATTTAATAATATTTGACGTCACAAATCAAAAGAAGCGAGGAGATGAAAAGAGGGAGGGAAAAACGCCAAAAATAAAAAGATGCGCGTCCGTGTGGGAAATATTTGTGTGTGTGTGTCAGTGCCCCTTTAATCCATTTGGTCCTATAAATTTTAGTTTTTAAGAATCCCGCCCTTGCCTCAAACAGCGAAGCGCCTCCTCTTGAATTATTGAATAAACATTCCCTCTTTTCTTTTCTCTTTTTTTTTTTTACTTTTGTGATCTATAAGTCCAAAAGCTCACTTCTCCTGTGTTTTTTTTTCAACCATATCCATCTCTCTGCGTTCTGTATCTTCCTCTGAACGCGCTTGCTCCCCACCCCCTCCATTGCCTATTTGCAGGAATTTCCTTCGAAGCTTTCGTGTCAGTTTCGTTTATTTCGTGTTCAGGCTCCTAATATACCAGTATTTATAAATTATATACACCTACCGCGTGTCATTATGTCTGTTAGTTTTTAGCCGAATTTTATATAACTCACTGCCTCCCTACTTTCGAATCATGGCCAGCCCATATCACCCTGCAATCCCCCGCTTGGAGTGTTCCCAAGTGTACCTAGAGGTATCCTGCCAGAGCTCTTTCGTGCTGTCTCCTATCTCGCCTGAAATTCAGAAATTGTGCACAAAACTGCGTCATCAAAGGTCAGTCCAGGTACTATTATTTATTTCCATACTCCCCGCACAACGTTGTATCTATTAAAGATCCATAAAGCCTTGTGTTCTATAAAGGCCAAAATCCTTTTACCCTATACAATTATATGTCTCTCGTATTTCTCTATGTATTTTTCCTCTGTTTATTCCGAACTCACTTTTATTCGTAGCTATCGCCAATTTCGCCCCCTCTACACTATAAACACCACAATGGCGGCGCCCACAAAAGATAGGAGCAACAAAGTGTCGATAGCCTAAGCGATGGCTTACTTAGTGGTTATATTTGAACCTCGTATTCGAACATTTTGACGTCCAGTGCTGTATGAAAACAAAAACAGTTTCAATTCAAAACTTACTTTAATGTATGTCCTTTGGCGTATTTTAGAACACACTATAGTTAAATTCAAGCCAAAAAAGTAAATAACACCAACGTTAATGTTATCCCAAATGGCGAAGTGCGAGATCCAAGAGTTCGTTAAAAACAAAAGGTGAGCCTTCACGCGATTTGGACAACGAGATGTCCGCAATATATTCCACAAGTTGTTGTCTCGTTACTGTTAATGGTTTGAAACGGCTAAATTACCGAGCTGAAATATCATACTGTCACAACGCGGAACAACTTGTACCATATGAGAAAAGCATAACGAGGTCAGTCGATGATGGTGATGAAAATCATCATTCTTCTGCATGCAAACGAAGTTTCGCTGCTGAGTTGATCTAAAAATGGTGACTTAGTGCTACACAGGTGCTGGCAAGTTTACACGGAATGATCCCAAACCAGGTCTGTATTCGCAGCAGCGGAAATAACATACTGCCGTTTTATTGTACATGCGAGCCCGGCAGCCGTATCTATCGAACAAGATAAGAATAACCTCACATTTTGCCCCAACGCACGTACTCTGTCGAGGTTTAACGAAAAATTACGTTTCGCCTCGCTGAAGCATCTGTTTCTAACATCTGTCCCCCATAGGTAGACTAGACACGTGGAAGCTGGCATTACAGCTATCCTATAGCCTCAAACTATTTGAGATCACTTTCAGGTAGTGCCTCAACAATGAACGGCAGGAGCCTTAGCTTCTTCGTGGCCTTTCTGGCAGTCGGTAAGTCTATCTTGGTACTCATTCTGACACTTCAGAGAGTAGACACAACAAAGTGCACACGGAGGGTGAAAACACCCTAGAATAATCAACGCCCGTGCACTAGTGTTGCACGTCCCTACAAGGCGATTGATTGCAGACGCAGCTTGTACACATGTGCTTCGTTGGCGTTCAATAGACCGATCTCACCAGCTAGTTTGAGTACGCCACCGCTGCCGATATGCATCGTGGGAGCTGTAGTCTTTCTGCACGCGCCTGCACGCGCGAAAACTCTGCTGGAGGTTTGCGCGAGCAGACCACGAGGCGGCATGAGCTGTCGCGTGGACTGGCGTCTGCCTCCTACGAACTACAGTTATGGTGGCGTCACGCATGCGTGGAACGCTTGGTGAGATCGGTCTATTGGGCCGCGTGTCTAGTCAATGGGGAGTTTGAAAAAGCCGTTTTTTCACGCCCGGTGTGGTTCGATAGGCCCTTCGGTACGAACTGCGCATGCGTGTGCTAACGCAGAAGACTCGCACAAGGGTATTTCGTATACCAGACGGCCCATTGTACCCTATTATATGTGCAAAAACGGTTCCTTAAAACTCACTCATCAGTCGAAGGGCGCTCGGCATCGGTCTCGGGCCCAGTACTCCTCCTGCACGATCGAAGCGATCCTACACTTTATTTCAGCTTAAGCCCAGACGCAGCCGATGCTCAAGCGCTTGCACTTGCAAGTGCTTGAGCTTGCAAGACAGGGATGGCCGCCCTGTCTTGCAAGCGCTTGTAAGACAAGGATGGCCGACGTCAGGGATTGAAAAACCATGCTAATTAACAGAATAATTACTTAAAATTCCATAATCAACCCTTAGATGCTTAAGCATTTATCGCCTTGGCGCAAGCTGCCGTTTATAATTTGGGATGGTTTGGATTGGACCGTGGGCTAGGTTCCGTGAGGTCGCGGAGCTGTTTCCGCCGGACCCTTCTGCTCCTCTCCGTTCGTTCGCTCGTCACGTGCACTTTCCCTCTAATACGCAAGAGGGAAAGAGCCTTCTCCCACGCTTCCAATGACGAGCAGCTGCTGGCGCGTTCTGCTCTTACGATGGCACCTGGGCATATAGGCACATGGTTTCGTTTCTCCCGTATGCACAGCGCAAGTAAGATCGTAAAGGCCCGTTCACACTCTTGCGACCGAGTAAGACCGAGAGAGACCAGACCGGTTTTTAAGCCTCTTGCGACTTCTTACGACCAGCTCCGTTGCATCACATCCGGTCCTAAGAAGTCGCAAAAGGCTTAAAAACCGGTCTGGTCTCTCTCGGTCGTTCTCGGTTCCAAGTGTGTGAACAAGCCTTTAAACCAGGCGCGGCGACGGCCTTGTTTGCGCGAAACCGCCGGCATTCGAGAGGAAAGCATGGCTCTTCGAAGACAAAAGTTTGCGGACCGTTACGAAGTTGGAATTGCCATCTTTCGTTGAGTCGGCAACCCCCGCGTTAAACGCTAACGCATTTACTCGAGAATCAGCGTAACGACAGTCGCGATTTCGCCATCCTTCTTTTCTTTCTCACCTCAGAAATAAAATATGCATCGCCGAACGTTGAGTCTCCACTCAAATGTAACGCTAGTGGGGCGGACTGGAGGTCAAAGTTTTAAAACAAACAGTTATCTTATTCAAGTGTTATAAGTGATTTCCTCAAACGTTCAATTGGAAAGTGGGGCCCACTCCTGATATTTTGCGCCATTCAACACCATGAATTTGCGACCTCCGTCGGCACCCCCTTGCCCGTTGAAAATTTTCTAAACTCGCTTATAACATTTTAAATCCAAAAGTTTATCCTGAAAGTTTGACATCGCTCTTCTCCACCGCCTCCCCCCGGGAAATTTAAAACTTCCCGCCGATGCGTGCAGAAATTTCTGGAAGTATTCTAACGATCACTTGGAGCCACCTTAGCATG
Organism: Ixodes scapularis; assembly: GCF_016920785.2. Classification (NCBI taxonomy): domain Eukaryota; kingdom Metazoa; phylum Arthropoda; class Arachnida; order Ixodida; family Ixodidae; genus Ixodes; species Ixodes scapularis. The sequence goes on along the minus strand of NW_024610098.1, from coordinate 95,085 downwards.
ATGACGTTACCTGGAGGTAGAGGAGGCTCTTCACCGGCTTTCATTATTCTAGGTGGTGTTGAGATAACTCGGAGCTTTTTATCGGTGGCTAGTGTCGGACCGTTGATGCCCCGATGCCGGGCCGGTCAAGCTGCCGCGTACCCAGAGGTCGGCATTTTAGGTCGCTCTCACTGACCTTCATCCTCACAGCCAAACTCACTTAGGCCCCTCACTCAACCTCACCCTCGCAGCTACACTCTACCTCAGCCCCTCACTCACCCTCACCCTCATAGCCACATTTACCTCAGCCCCTTACTCACTCTCACAGCTATACTCACCTTCAGCCCCTCACACACCCTCACCCTCACAGTCACACTCACCTTCAGCCCTCCACTGAATCTCACACCCTTACGCACTCATGGCCCTCGAGCCCATGACGCCCCTCAGGCACTCACCGCCCTCATGCCCTCACACCCCTCACGGCACTCACGCACTCATCGCGCGCGCTTGGAAGAGACGCTGAAAGTCCGGAGCTCGCTCTTGCGGCTTTTCTCACGTTTGACACTGAAAAAAAGAAAGGGAGTACTAACTTCCGTCTGCTTTCTTCCTCCACTGCACTCTAGCTGCCTTTCCGTTGTTGTTGTTGTTGTTTTCTTTTTTTTTTTTTTTTCTTTTGGGGCTTTTAATGTTAGCGCCCATTATTCGCCGCGTTCTGCTTCCGTCTCCATCCTCCTGGTTGACGAAGCCAAGGACGCACTGCATTGGTGAGCTCTTCACCGGACCCGAACCGCAATACCATTCAGATGTTCCTTTGTCTTAGGGAATAGCCAGAACTATGATGGTGCGAGATCCGGGCAGAAAGGCGGGTAAAGCGAAACATCTTGGAATTGCAGCTTCTCCTGCGCGGCGTTGGTCTCGCGAACAGCCGCCCTCATTCTTCTACAACGGCATGCAGGGAGTGGTGAATCGGAGGCGGAACTGTCGCTGGAGGGGACTATATCGAAAATGGAGGTTTTCCTACAAAAGAATAGATTCTAATCCTTCGTTTGATTGTAGAATCTTCAAATATATGATTGAATAAAAACGCTAGAACCCAGAAAAACATACTAACTGAACACACTTCGTACAATCAGTTCCTATCTCCCTTCCCTCGTGTTAATTGTCTTTTACATTTTCAGAAACTGTGATCAGCCAAACAAACGGTGATTGGGACAACCCTGGCAGTGCAAGTCACCAGACCGAGTGCCGGTCTCTCGGACTCGACGGCCGTCTGGCTCTTGTTACCGGCGGTGCCAGTGGGATCGGCAGAAGCGTCTGCATGGTGCTCGCTCGAGAGGGCGCCACCGTCGTCGTAGCGGACAGGAACAGAACGGGCTCTGATGAAACCATACAGATGCTGCAAGGTTAGGTGTATCTCTCACAATGCTCTTACTGTGCAGAATATTCAACTTACACTTTAGAGAGAAACGAACGGTTCTTTACTCTCTCGAAGATTCATTACCTTCTTTGCAGACGGAACATTATTTTGATTACCAACATTTCAGCTAAATATCGGCTTCTTTCTTGCAAATTGTCAGGCAGAGGGCTGTTGATTAAAAATCTTAAAGAGCGATGACCGGTAGTTGCAAAGTCTTTACTTTAAGACCAGGGAGACTTGCGGCCGTTTGAAAAAACGATGAAATGTCAGAGTGATCGGGATCGGCTAAACGTGCGATAGTATCATATGATTCTACCTTATTCCAGGAAAATGTCGTTTCAGTCAAAACCTCCTGACAGGTGCCATATTCATGGTAACAAAGCATGGCGCCTGCTTTCCTTGTTTTTGAAACTACGAACATGCTCATGCCCAGCTGCAGAAATCGCACGTGGGGCTGTGGATTTGTAAGCATTAAAACGTTTGCAGCACGCCATTGATCCAGCAAAGGACTTTAGACTGCAAACTGCTATGGCTGGGTTCTATTTGTATGCCATTTTTTCACAGCCTCATACGAAGGCGATCACCGGGCCATCTACGTAGACGTTTCCAATCCGACCGCCGTAAGCAAGCTCTTCGAAGAGATCGAGTCGTCGTTTCCGGGCAGAAATATCAGCGTCGTGGTCAACAGCGCCGGCATCCCTGGAGTGGTAGCGCCGATCGAAGAAATAAGCGACGCCGAGTTTGACGATGTAATCTTAACCAACCTAAGGGTGAGTCCGGGCAAACCGATGACCGGTGTGCTGCACATGACTCAGAATAGGTTCTGCGCCTTCCTCCTAACGCGCAGACTGAATAAAGAACAAGCAGGCAAAATATCTTCGGGTCATCTCGTAAGTATCAGGCACGAGAGAACAAAGAAAACGGACTGTCAGAACGCAAGGGTAATTGCCCCGAGCTATATTGTAAGTTCTATTTTTTCAATGCTTGTGAAGATGCAGGGTGTCATCGCTTTACACATATACGCCGCTTTTTGTTTTGTTGGCGCAGTTATTGGATATGGGTGTTATAATATCCGCTTTTACAGCCCACCGTTAGGCACACCTATCGCAAGCTACGATCTCGTTAAAGAAACGGACATATCGCCCTAAGAAATATCTATGGGAAGTATCAATGCCGCACGGATGTCTAAGATAAAATTGGCGCTAACCATATGATTCGCTTGTATACGGGCTAAACCTAAAAAATAAAGTGGTAGTGCTGAATATTTGCCGTCCTTTTCACAAAATGTACAGGAGCGCTGTGTCAGTGTTCAACTGCCACTAGTTCTCTGATGGGAATTACGGTAGTTTCAGCCGAACGCTGAGACAGCAGTCGTGTTTAATCTGTGCCGGTATTCGCCTTGTTTAAGCGACAACAAAAATTCAGTGCTGCTGGTCTGTTCTCAAAGGGGTGACTGTAATGGAAACTCATTCGATTTCTCTCACACGCAGGGAACGTTCCTCATAGACCGAGCGTCGGTGAGGCACATGCTGTCTAACAACGTCACGGACGGCGCCATCGTCAACATCGCGAGCAGCCTAGCAGACACTGGCTTTGCCACACTCCCCGTCTATTCAGCCTCCAAGGGCGGCGTCGTGTCCCTCACCAAAGCTGTGGCTCTTGAAGTTGCCAGCAAAGGAATCCGCGTCAACGCTATGCTGCCGGGCCCCGTCGACACGCCCTTCTACGCCAACTTTTCTGCAGAGCTGGTGGCCAAAGTTGCCCAGTCATCTCCCCTGAAGCGCATGGCACGGCCTGAGGAAATATCTGAGACGATTGGGTTCATGTGCAGCCCCAAGAGCAGTTTCATGACGGGCGCGGCTGTCGAAGTCACCGGAGGAATAACATCATCGGCCTCTATACCCTGATAAACAAAAACAGTACACCTCATCTTCTGATATTTTTCAGCACTGTCAAACAACATTAAAATAAAAACTGAGATGCGCATCCCGACGCCTTCGCTCGTGTCCACGAGAATATGGTGAAAGGGAGTGCAACAGCAGGACCAAGTATGACTTACGGGAGCCAGCAGCAGTAGTCAACTGTCGGCGTGCGCAGCTCGCTCTCGAATGACAAACCGTAGCTCCCCTCATGATCTTACGTCACGTGGCAGTTTATAATGCAACAGAAAAGAGCGTAGTTCTAGTCGATGTATGGCGACACTACTTCGCACAGCGGCCAATAGATACCGTGGCTGTGACGAATACAGATGTTTTCAGTTTTACGAGAGTTCATGGTGAAAGCTCACAAACATTGCGTCCCGTATCAGCGCGAGAATACGAGCCCTCATTCTGGTTCCTTGTTATTTTGGTGATGATGATGCTACAAAGAGATGAAGGGACCAAAAAGGTCAAGCTGGTTCGTAACACTCTTTCTCACCGTTCCCCGGCTGGAAGAAGATGTAATATAAGAGGGGGAACGAGAGAGGTGATGTTGGAGGGCAGGGTGGCGCAACACAAAACATAGTCATACAAGAAAACTCTGCCATGGCTGTTGGCTGGTCTCCCATAGGAGGCACCTGGAAGTTGATTGTCCGGGAGTGAGATTCAGGCGAAACGTATGTCTTTAGGCGGCTCATATGAACTATGTTACTCTGTCGCATGCGGTAACCGTGTGGCGGAAGTAGAGCTAGGTGAAAGGTGTCAGTTTTCTAGTGATGTGATATAGCCCTATACATTTACGTTTAAACTTATCTGCTATTCCTTGTTTTCAAATGAGCACCTACACCCACACAAGATTCCAAGCTTACGCATATGCTAAGAAGGGTGTAGCACGATTGCCCGGCGTGAAAATTCCCTGCCGCAAAAGCCCCACGTCATTAGCCCCACGTATCAGAAACCCCAAGTTCGATTACACCGTCCCGCATATTTCCCGCATGCTCGCCAACAGCTCCATCCTCAATGTCCCCGTCCGACCCTCTTCGCGCTTCAACTAGCGTTGTTTCCTTTCTTATCATAATTAATATTTCTAGGATCTACAAAGGGTCCCTTAATCGAAATGAACAACAAAATGAGGCTACCATGAAGCGCCGAAAAACTTAAAATGACGTACAAGTGGTCAATTGCATAAATCGCATCGCTAGCAAAGCACTCCGCTGTCATGGAGGTGTACTTGGACGTAGAAGTGCAGATTTTGTCTACCTAGGTGGATAAACTTTTTCAGACTGACGTAAGAAGAATGAAACTGGTGTTCTGTGCTGTGATGAGTAAGACGCCATGAGCTCCGGGTTAAAAGTTTCTGCAGAACCTACTTCGTCGGAACTGTGAATCCGCGCGTGCTTCAGAGTCGACGGCCGTTTTGGTTCAATATTTATTAATAAAAGCTGTACCTTCAAATGTTTTGCCATTGACCGATATGTCCTACTTGTTTTCAGTTCTAACGTCGCAGGACACGAATGTGCTTAACGCAGGCCTAAAAAACGGAAAGCTTTATCCAGTACGGCATGATTGCGTTACGCAGGCTCGCGTGCACACTTACTGTCTTTTAGTTAAAAGAAGAATGCTCCGCCATCACGGTGTAGACCCGGTCACCTGACACGGGAGATTCGTGTCATGGGCTTCTGAAATTGGAGCTTTTGAAAGCGGGGCAAATTAAAGGGGCGTTTGCTGCGGGGCATTTAACACGGGGCTTTTGACCTCGGGTACTTTCGTGCACCACACGTTGAGAAGTATGTGCTGAATCGTAGAATCGTAGCGAGTCTTTAGGGTGTAATGTTAGTGAGCAGTTTGCAGTCGTGGAAGCTGGCGGTTCTTTTCCGTACGGCATGGCAAGGGCATCACTAGGGTCAGCGGCACCTGGAGTGGTGGCCCGCAGCGACAACCAGCACCCCTTCCCTTTCCACTGCCCAACTGCACTCTTGCCGCATCACCCCCCCCCCTTTTTTTGTGACGCCACTGCAACATGGTTTCTGATAAAGGTGTCCCTATCGATTGTTGCATACACAAATATGGTGTCTGCAAAAATGTTCCAAAAGCAAGGATTCCTAATGATAAAGAAAACTACACCGCCTTACCTATATTAACAATTAAATTAGACGCTTCGTCTCCCATGCGCGAGACATCAGTACGTGTTCAGGGTCACGAATGAGGGGAGCACAGAAACCAGAAGGCTATTTAAGGATATCCGCGTACACCTCGAAGGGGGCCTCGGTGTGCATTGCTGGCGGATGCGCCACTACGATTGCGGTTTCGTGGGCCCCACCTGTGTTCTCGCACCGAGGTCACTGCACTCTGAGAATCAAAGCTGTGACCCATTTTCCAGCAGTGATCTTCTAAGTGCAGTTTTTGACTTCGTTGCATCTGTGACCTTTTCCACGTCCCTCTTGTGTTCCTTAAAGTGACACCGGCCGGAAACAGAATACCGGCTTTATTTGAAGCCGGCATTCCGTTTCCGGCCGGTGTCACCGAATCTAAAATTAGTCACAATCGCGGCGGTTCACTTTATACTCCACGCCACACTGGGACTCTGGAGGGGTTGTGAACCTTTGTTTTTGATATGAGGTCACGCAGCTTGAGGTGGGGCTTAAAAGTTGTTCCTACGCCTAGAGGGAGGCGGACGAACACCTTTCAAGCAACCACCTCAAGCTGTTTCAGATTTGTTTGTTTAAAAAGAAGTGGTTTCAATTCTTACCTAATTCAAACGGAAAACAAAAGGGTCGTATTTCCTCTATCCCAGCTAGTGGGAGGAGGGGGGGGGGGGGGGGGGGGGGATAGGAAAAAATGTCCCCGGAAAATGTCCCCGGAAAAAAAATCTCCGGACAAAATGTCCCCGCAAAAAAAGGTCCCAAGTGAGAAGTAGGAAAAAGTGTCCCCAAAGGATTCTCTATCTCTGGGTTTCCCTGATCCTCATGGCCTTCGGGCGGTCCGGTCATATGTCCTTGGGAAAAAACGCACCCAGTGACAAGTAGGGAAAAACGGCCCCAACACATAAGGAAATATACGATTCCACGAGGTACACATCGCGACACTGTTAGCGCGAACACGACATCGGCGCATTTTCACCTTTTACTTAGAGTACTAGTGGAAACAAAATTTTACCGTATATCCCCATGTGAGCACTTTCAGTACCCCTGATAACCTTAATGACGACCTTTCGTTTCTATGAGAAAAATATTAAAAAAAAAACTACCAATCGCTTGTCCGTGCTAACAGTGTCGCGCTTTTTAACTATTTGGAAATGGTACACAAGTACCAATCAAATTTCCCCAAACACAATAATTTGGTTTTGGCTAGAATTGTTATAATTAAAAAACACAAAAAGAACAATATTTGGTTTTGGCCGACCAATAATTTGGCTTCCAAAATTCCCCACAATAGATTACTTCGGTTGCTTAGTGTGACTTCCAGTCTCCCTTTCTACCTCTAGGTGGGTCAGCTCATTTGTGACCGGATAATGCCAGGACCACCTCAAGGCCTGGAAAATCGGGAAAACCCAGCATAGAGAACCCTGTGGGGACATTTTTTCCTACTTTCCACCTGGGGTCTTTTCTTGGGGGGCATTTTTTCCGGGGCCGTTTTTTTTTCTGGGGACATTTCTTCCGGAACCCAGCAAGGGGATCCGGCCAACTCGCCGAAGCCAACTCGTCCACAGCCAATTCATCGAAGAGGTCAATTCCTAATAGGTCAATTCGAATAGGTCAATTCCTAATAGGGCAATTCGTCAAAGGGCAACATGTAGAAAGGGGCAGTCTGTCGAAGGGCGATTTGTCGACACGGTTTAATGACGGTCCGAGGTGAAAGCTCGTGGTTTTTTTGTTATCTTTTGACCTAAACTTTGATTTGTGTTTGGGCTACGGACAGCGTTCTTTATTACTTTATTACTTACTATTACAGCACTCTTTCTCAACTTATTACTTCTAAGCTGCAAGTTATCTTCGACAAGAAAGATCACACTCGAGTTTAATTACCGTGCGGATATTTTACGAATTACTATAGTGCAGTATTTGCTTTAAAATTTCAGGACAAAATTTTATATTTTGTCTTTGAAAAAGCGGCGACGAATTGGCCTCTTTGAGGAGTTTTCCTTGGACGAGTTGTCCTATGACGAATAGGCCTATTTGACGAATGGGCCGCTGACGAATTGGCCGTCGACGAAATGGCTTTCGATGTATGAACCTAAGCCAGACTTAAACATGGTAAAAGTCCGTTCCCACACTTGCGACCGACTAGGACTGAGACGACACCGGTTTTTAAGACTCTTCTGACAGCTTACGACCGACTGTGCTGCTGCGGAGACGGTCCTAAGCAGCAGCAAGCGGCAGAAAAACCGATCTTGCCTCATTCGGTCGTAGTCAGACGCAAGTGTGTGAACTGAACGCAGTCGGAGCACGTGGAGGCTCGCTCTGCAAAGAGTTGGGTTGTGTGTATACGTTTATACAGCCTAGAACTTGGTCTGCCTCACAGGGGCGACGAGCCTCCCAGCTGTAGATGAGAAATTTAGCCAGTGCGGTACAACCGCTAGCCTGGGGTCTTTAACGTGCACCACGCAGTAGTGATACATGACCGCACGCCGGTACGATGCTCATCCAGATCGAAACGGGCAGGGGTGGGGCTCGAGGCTCGCTCTGCACAACACAGATATCCTGTGTTCACTTCCCACCCCTGCCCATTTCGGTCTGGATGAGCATCGTAGCGTCATGCGGTCGTGTATCACTACTGCGTGGTGCCCATTAAAGACCCCAGGCTAGCAGTCATATTGAACTGTTCATTGCTTATCTAAAACGTAAACCAGTGTCGCCGCAGCTCAAAAGCATACCGATTACAGTTTACGATTTATGAACACGAACATCTTTTTATTTGTACACAATAGCCTTGATCATGACCCAGTTGTCTTCTTTCAAAAGCCCTAAAGGTGCCATCCACACTCCATCGCGTATGCCGCGCATGCGCGATGGGGGTTTGGGCAAGAAGCTCGCCGTCGCCCATGAACAAACCATTGGAATACGATGTTGTCGGTATGAGTCCCGGTGTCCTTTTTCGCGTTGCAATTGGCGATTCCATGTCTTCCTGGCCATGCTTGATTAATTTAGTGGCCTCGACAAAATTAACGAGGCTGGTTACACTGCAAACCATCGCGTGAATAATGTGACATGCGGCGATTCATTCAGCTTGGACACTGCAGAATGGAAACTAAAGCCAGATTCGCATGAGGAGATTCTGCTCGCTACTTTCGGTCGCGACATCGCTCGGGCTGCAATATCGTGAACCGTAGCTGAGACGGTCGACGTCGATACTAAAAATCATAGGCAGAACCGGACAAAGTGAATTAGGCATAACAAGTCGGTGATGTGCCACGGGTAAACAATGATAAACATCTCCTTCTATCTACTGTTTACACCGAGCTTACTTATCAAAACGAACCTTCAAACTTAAAAGTCTTTCGAGGCCTGCACTTACTTCTGATCGAAATTACCGGGTCAACGTTCCGTCTACGAACGCTGTCGTTTGAACGAGCAGAATACAACCGCGCGGGTGTTCGGCAACGCTATATGCCAAACATGCAAGCAGAAACGTTTGAAAAAACAGACGACAGGTCGATCAATCAGGCGTCCGTTTTAACTTGCAGACGACCTGAACGTAGTCCGCAGGTGGTCCGTACAACTTGGTGGTTTTTCTGCCTTTATGTAGGTGCAAAACAAATAAAAATGACGACCACAAGTATCCGTGAATTCAACCCCAAGCTGGTTCCTGCACAAGTAATCCTGGTCCGACGGCGTCTGGTTTTCCTTTTTCACGGCACCCATTCACGTTCTCGGACGAACCGAGTAGACAGAAAACACATGAAAACTGACCTTCAAAACTTTCCTGGCACTTTTGGTACAACCCCAGCCACGGCGTTTTGACGAGAATGCGAGTTTTTGTATGGTTTCTTCCAAAAGAACACAGGAACGCACGTCCCGCATGGTGATTTCTGGTGATTTCCTCCCACAGAGTCCAGACCGGAAGTGCGCCAGACGCACCACCACCGCGCCGTGACGTAACAGAGCTGAGTTCGTGTATAATTAAAACGTACTCTTCACACATTCAACTCCTCAATAAATTGAAACTTTTCTTTATCATTCTTATACACCCATGGAGCACAAAAGGGTGTCGTGTGTGGAAAGCATTCGAAACCACTTGAAGCTCTCTCTATTCAAGCATGACAAATCGTAACGCACGCAATGTGCACGCACGACCCACTTTGTGTTCCCCAGGTTTATCAGAATGGTCTATACCAGTTAAAGCTTCTCAGTTTTAAGTGCTTCCCTTCAGTAAGTCGCCAAATTGAAGGGCTGCAAATATTAGTTACTTCAGTTAGCATGTTGGCAATTCGCCCTAACCTACAAAGGTGGTGGGTATTGCTCATCAATTTTCAAAGGAAGCGGCGTTCTGGGCAGAACCTTTAAAAGTTCCTATATCTCTAGGCCAGGGGTCGTTTTGCACAACTAGATGCGCCTATATATATATATATACAGACTTGTACGTAATCCGTTACAAGTAACGAAATTACTTGTAATCCCTTACATTTATCGGTAATTTTGTAACGGAATGATTACATATTTTCTAGAGTAATTTTAAAGTAATTCCCTTACATTTTTGACGTAACGGATTTCTTGTAATCCGTTACATTTTTTTTTTTTGTCAGAACCAACCCCCCCCCGGCCCCCACTCTTAATAAGGTTTCTTTTTTCTGTTTTTCATTTTTGTAATGTCGAACACTGTCGCGCGAATCGACCAGCGCAAAGGGAGGCTTGGCACTCTTCAGTTCCGCAAAGCCTTTTTTTTTTTTTTTTTTTGCAACACCAAGCCCGTGAACCTATCATTTTTTTAGACCATAATATCAATGTCAAAAAATGCAAATGAACAATTCACGAAAAAAAAAAGGAGGGGGGGGGGGGGCAAGTATTTTCGCTTTTTTTTTTGAGTCCCCTTATTTTTTTCTTTGCGATCGAAGACGGAGAGAGGAAGACACCAAGTGATTGTGCGCCTCTTCGAGAAGCTCGAGGCGTTAAGTGCACTGAAAAGAATTAACAATGTACTTCTCGGATATAGTGACTACGACCATTTTCATAATGTCACAACAGGAGACAACGCTCCGTCTACCCTACCCTTTTTGTGAGTCAGCTTTTTGCGAGCACTTAGAAAATGGTAACGGTTTTTTGTTTTTTTTTTCCTGTTTTGCCGGGCTCTGGTTTTGCCCCAGCAGGACGCATCTTATCTCAAGCAGATAGTTTTACAAATAAAACATAATGGTAGCTGACGTAGACTTGATATTATGGGCTTGAGGAGAGAGTGAAACACGTGAGTGGGGCCATAGCGCGGCTTACTTAGTATTCTACACTTTGCTGCCCGTGGCATCAGTGGACGCCTATCTGGAGGTACACACGACCAACGTGCGTTTACATTTCCCTGTTGTAACCGACGTTCTAATTAATTGTTGTTATGAGTGTCCTTCTTTTTCTTTTATTACTTATATTTATATACTGGAAACTTTGTTTTATTCATCGACGTCTCAAGTGAGGCTCGAACCGTTCAGAACCAAAGGAAGAAGAATATCGAGCCAAACCTTATTTATTATTTAATTATCACCTTACTGTTGCAACTATGTTTTGCTAGTGATGACTTCTACAGCTTCGCGATTTAGAGAATGGAGAATTTTAGTAGATCGGACCGATGACTCCGATAACGATATCCGATACTTCGCCGCCGTCTTTGCGTATGCATCATATCGTTATCGGGTACCGTTATCGCGGGTATCGGAGGTATCGGAAGGATCTACTAAATTTCTCGAATAGCAGGCAACGGCTGCAACAACGAAGCTTTGCTCTACATTCGAGGTAAATAGTACTTCCCTTGCTTCGCTGAAAAAGCTCAATGCAGAGCATGAAGCATTTGTGAGGAACAATATGGCACTCCCATCCAGTGCCTCAGCTCAAATGGTGTTCAACGTAGCAGTCGACATATTGAGTAAGAGATAATGCAAAATGTCTGACGAGGCATTCGAGAGCCAGCTGTTGCTCAAAATACTCAAGGCCATTAAATGGAACAGGTGGCAAGAATAAGAACTTGAATAACCCTCTTCCCTTTGTTTCTTACTTGATAACAATAATGTTAAAAGTAACGCCACGAAAGTAACGGATTACTTTTTGGGGTAACGGTCAGTTACTTTCATGGGAGGGTAATTGTAATTGTAAAAAATTACAATTTAGCCTTGAGTAGTTGTAAATGTAATTCCTTACTATTTTTCAGTAACGCGTACAAGTCTGTAATATATATATATATATATATATATATATATATATAGGCGCATCTAGTTGTGCAAAACGACCCCTGGCCTAGGGATATAGACCGACACGCGGAGCGGCTCTGTTTACCAACACGGCCGGAAGGCCGCGCATGCGCGGTAGCTATGTGGGCAAAAGCATCCCGGCTCTCCGTGTTTTCGCCATTGCGCTCTATGGCGTGCGCTCGTTGTTGACGTTGCAGGGACGCTTGTATCTTTATTTGTGCGTCGTATTTCCTCATAACGTATGTCGTATGCTATGCCCGACTATTTGAGCTCGTTGCCCAAGCCTGAACGGTAGCGGTATCGAAACAAACTGTGCGTGGACGGCGTTGCCTACGAGGATCCGTACGCCGTAAACAAGGCCTAGGTGTTGGACTTCCGACGTAAAGTTGCTGCCACGGAAGTCGACGGCTCAGGTCGTCGTTTATTTAGTTTTCGCCAAGTCAGTTCACGGCCGACAGGGTGCAGGCCTACAAGTCTCTCAAGGCCTACGATTACATCGAGTCGGTCTCCGCACTGCCGGCGGGATCAGCAGACTGTGGGTCTGCGGAAGTGTGTGTATTCATTAATTGATTAAATACACAGAGCGTCTTCAAGTCAAGGTATGATATTTTTCATACCCTCGTGACCACAAGGCATTACAACCAGTAAAGGTTTGTCCGTTCTGCAGTTTTGGCGGTAACAGGTTACAAGTAACGGCGTTACCAGGAACGCGTTACTTTTTTCAGTAACGTAGTTCCCTACTCGCTACGTTTTTGACACAGTAACGGGTAACGTACTTATGCTACTATTTCAAATAACGTAGTTACGTTAGTCGTTGCTACTTCCCATGTCTTAAAGAAATCGCACTTCAATTGTTTCCGTGTTTTAGGCGTGAAGCCATGTTTTCTTTGCGATTTTTCTCGTAAGTATTTAGGTGAAACCGTAAAAAGAGATAAAGTATTTATGTTCAGCTTCTGCTTGATATATGACCTGTATCGTCAAAACCGTAAAATGTGTTAAATCATAATTTAAAAAAGGAACGCAGAAGTAACGTGCCTTACTTTTCATCGGTAGCGGTAACGCGTTTCTTTTATATTTAGGTAACGTAGCTCAGTAACGCGTACCTTTTATTTGCAAGTAACGAGTGACGTATTTCGTTACTTTTTTTCGGTAACGCCTACAACTCTGCCGTTCTGTCGCCGATCCCCTTCTGCTCGGTAGCACGTGCGTAGCGAGCCCCCGACGAGCGCTTGGCCGGTGCGTTGTGCGCGAACACCGTGGGAACAAAATCCGGGTGGTCTTGATCAGACGACGGTTTCCCTGCACATAAGCAAGCCTCGCGACGGAGATTGAAATGGAAGCCGCACTTGCCTCCAAGAAAGTGTTTGCCGCACAAACGGTCGTTCGCGCGAGGCGACCATTCTTTTCGATCCACGGATATTATCCACCTTCTATGCCTTTCAGAGTCTGCTGGGAACTTGTGGAAACTCACTCCGCTGCTTTTCTTGTACATTTCGGTGCAATTAACGACAACACAGCTTCGCTACATGCTGAAATGCTATGACGCCCATGCGAAACGTGCGCGCTTTTGCCCACACCCCCCGGCTCCGGCGCGATCGCAGCGCCGCCGCAGCTCCGTGACGTCAAACCCGCGTGTCGGTGTATAGGAACTTTTAAAGGTTCTGCCCAGAACGCCGCTTCCTTTGAAAATTGATGAGCAATAACCACCACCTTTGTAGGTTAGGGCGAACTGCCAACATGATAACTGAAGTAACTAATATTTGCAGCCCTTCAATTGGGCGACTTACTGAAGGGAAAACTTAAAACTGGCTTTCGGCGGGTTCCTGAAAAACTTGGATTCTTTAATTCATTGGATTAAGTACGGTTCATTCATCTGCACATATTCGTTCATATCCTCCTCGGAGACCACGTACGATGACGTGAAGTGCCCATGTTGTATATTCAATAACGTGGCTCTTGATTCTCGCAGATGATGATGATACCGTGTCTCTAAAGCTCATAAACAAAGAATACTACTACATGTACACGGGGCGAGACAAACAGTGGGAGGATTTCTGGAGCACAAACGAGCACGTACCACGTGACACTAAGCGTCGTACCGCGTTCCACGCGGCGGCGTGTGTTTCCAGAACACCTCCGATTGGATACATTTCGTTTCTTGTGCATTAATAAGATAGGTAGGAAACGCCAGAAAGCAAAGGTGGAGTGGTGTAGTGGTTAGCACACCCGACCGGACATTGGGAGGCCCAGAGTTCAAATCCTGGCTCCGCCGTTTTTTGGCTTTCGGCTGAAAAACTTGGATTCTTTAATTCATTGGATTAAGTACGGTTCATTCATCTGCACATATTCGTTCATATATATATATATATTAAACAACATTAAACTCCATTAAACATTAATGTTTAATGGAGTTAGAATATATATATATATATATATAGTTTAATGACAGTTTAATGGAGTTAGAATAATTAGTGCTCCTACCGTCTCAGGGTTTCGATAAAATAAGGAAACCCTCCTGTATGTTTATTTTCCCGAATAAATGCCTTACAGAGGCAATAGTAACGTAGCTTTATACATCTTGTCTGTAACTCAGGTACCTCTGCACGCTCAAATATTAAAAAAAAAGCATGTCCCCCGTGGCTTATACGGCTTTTGGCAAAGAATAATACCGATCAGGATCAATCAAATAATTTCTTGTTAATCACTGGCATCTGCGGCAGAATAGCATTAATTATCATTCATCGTCTATCGGAAATTACCTCCGAAACCTTCTTCAAATATATTTCCATCTCGTCGACCAAATAAGCTGCCAACAAACCGTTGCGAGTTATTTCCTTTTCCTCCCTGAAGCTTCCCTCTTCTCATCTACGAGGAAACAGCGTATTGTCCACGCCGCTGCCCGTTAACCCTATCATGGACGCCAGCGAAGACTCGGGCTGCACGGCAGTCTGCAGCCTGGGCTGTGGCTGCTTGCCGCCCATGACGCGGTTCAAGATGGCGTCGGTGAACTCGGCCGGCAGCACTTCTAGAAGTGTCCAGAGCAGCACGTCGCCGGACGCTGCCGAGTTGTAGCTGAGGAGCGGATACCTGCGAGTAGTGTGCCTGGATTTCAGAGCGTCTCCAACTGTGTCATCCAGGTCACGTAGTTCATGGACCGCGTTTGCAATACGAGCTGCGACGATCTGACAACAGCGTTGTTCGTCTGCGAGCGGCTCCGTCTAATGCGCCCACTTTCCCCCTCTCCACGCGACAACGCAACGCATGCGCACTTGCGACCAATCTGCCCAGGAGGCGTTCGCCATTAAATTGCAAACGCTCTCTGTAGTTTGAGTTGCTGCCTCTCTTGTACCTAGGCTCTTTACCTGTGAGTCAAGGCGTCGACGATGTCCTCTACAACCGCCCTGTGGGGCTGCCTGGCAAAGAGCAGCAGCCGGCGTTCGGCGTTCAGCTTGAAGTTGAGCAGGTACTCGTCACCGTAGGCGTTCAGGTGGGCCTGGGACAACTGACTCAGAGACGACCTCCGCCGCCCGAGTGGTGGTGGGGGAGGCGACGGGGTGTCCACTGTCCTGCGACGGCGGTAAGGTTCGTGAGTCTCCTAGAAGAGACGGCGATTTTCAAAATGCATAGAAGGTTCCACGAACGCATGACACGCTGGTGTATCCGCCATGGCCGAACATGGCGGCCGATCAGTTCAGCTTATACCCTATTCACACGAGCATAAAGGTCCCTTTAGCTAAGGGACCTTAATGGCCAGCGGCGAATGAGGTCGCGATCCGCCGCGCGTGGCATGTGCTTGCGATCCATCAGCGCGGGATGATTCGCCGATTGCAAAGGGACCTACCTTTATGCTGGTCGTGTGAATAGGGTATTAGAAAGCAAACCCTGGCCGTTATCAGGAAGGAAGACCTATTAACGCGCAGAAGCGAACCCTCGATGTCCACTAGGGGGCTGAATGGCGCCTCGAGTTAATATATAGGTATGAAGCCACCAGAAGTGAGTGGCCTGTCTCGGAAGTGAGTGTTGCTTTCCTCATTCTTCCGAGCGTTAGTTCGAACAGCGTTCAATATGAATGCTGGATATTTTCCCTTTATCTCGAGAGATCCTGTTTGCTTCCCGGTAACAGCGCATGCAGACGCGAGAAGTCTTCTGGGAAGCAGTGCGATTTGTGACAATTTCGAGATTTATAGTTGATCAAATGTGCATGCCCCATGTTCGAATGCCTAATTCTAAGGATTTCATGCTAAAGGAGATTATTAAAGCACAGTTTCGAAAAGCAAGAAAACGTGGACTCGGGCATCGACTGCATGCGTGAACCAAGAAGCCCAGGAGATGCCCGACTTCCGGGCCAAACATTGAACTTCCGGTGGCTTCAATCGCACCCGGCTCAGTGCCAAGGACGCCATGCTATTGACCCCTTTCGAACGTCTATTATGCAACATTGGCGGTCGCCATTGTTTGGACACGAAGCGCCTGACTGGGACCGAGTCCTCTCCGAACATTGACGCAGCCCTCGTGTCAAATACATGCTCGGGGGGATCGGTGGCCGAGAGGTCCAGTGCACACCAGCTCGGACCACGCGGAGCAAAAGCTCGCGCTCCAGGAGCCAGGGATCCTGGCTTCAACACCCCCCACCCCTGCCCGTTTCGATCAGGAGGAGCATCGTACCGGCGTGCGGTCGTGTATCACCACTGTGTGGTGCGCGTTAAACAACCCAGGGTAGTGGTTGCACTGCACTGGCTAAACTGCTCATCTACAGACGAGAGACAAGTCGCCTGTTGAAGGCAGACTAACTTCGAGGCTTTATAGACATACACAAAAACACAATCATTATTATTATTACATGTTCGGAGTACGTCAGCAAACAGTCTAGGACAGGCGATTACGAGGACTTTTCAAAGGGGTCTATTCTCTACTTTTGGAGACCTTCAATCAATATAGCTCTCTATTTTTTTTTTATCTCCGGAGCTTAAAATACGCTTACTTATCATTGGTCGGGAAACGTTTCTGATCAATAATAGCGCCGTTTGTGCGCGTGCGTCGATTTTGAACGAACATATAACGAGGCAACCGGGCATTTCCATACAAAAATGTCATATGGTCGGCTATAGAAAATTCTTTGTATGGTCGGCTTTAGCTATTTGGCCCAATCAGCTAAAGAATTTTCTATGGCTGTCTTTAGCATCTTTTATGTTCGTCTTTATACACCAATTCATGTTTACAAGCAAACCTAGCGCCCCTAGCGGACGCCACCGGCGCCACGCATGCGCGATGGGGGTGTGGGCAAGAAGCTCGCCGTCGCCCCATAAACAAACCATTGAACTGCGATGTTGACGGCGTCGGTGTGAGTCCCCCTGCCCTTTTTCGCGTTAGAATTGTTGATTCTACGTCTTCCTGGCGATGTCTGACTATCTTGAGCGGCGTCAGCGAAATTACTGAGGTTCGTTACACCGGAAAACTTCGCGTGAATAATGTGACATGTGGCGATTCATTCCGCATGGACTTTCCGCAGGCTTTAGCGTATGTACGCTAAAGCCTGATTTGCATGATGAGATTTCGCTTGCAATTTTCAGTCACGACGCAACACGGGATGCAAAAGCGTGAACCAAAGCTAAGATGGTCGACGTCGATACTGAATATCGCAAGCAGAATCGGACCAAGTGAATTAGGCATAACCATTCGGTGATGGTCACTAGTAACAATGATCAACATCTCCTTGCGTCTACTGTTGAAATCAAGCCTGCTTGCCAACCTTCAAATTTAAGTCTTTTGAAGCCTGCACTTACTTCTTATCTCAAGTACCGAGCCAACATTTGGTCTACGGGCCGCCGTCGTCTAAGAGAGCAGACGACAAGCAAGAACGTTTGAAACAGCAGACGACAGTTCGAACGATCAGGCGGCCGTTTGAACTTGAAGACGCACTGAACGTAGTCCGCAGCTGGTCCGCACAACTTGACCGTTTTTGCGGGCGTTAATGTTGGAACAAAAATAAATAAAACTGATGACCACAAGTATCCGTGAATTCAACCCGAAGTGCTTCCCGCCCAAGCAATTGTAGTCCGACGGCGTCTGCTTTTCCCTTTTCACGGCACATATCAAGATTTTCGGACGAGCCGAGCAAGTGAAAACTGACTTTCAAACCTTTCTCGACACTTTTGGTACGGCCCCACTCGCGGCGTTTTGACGAGAAGGCAGGTTTTTGTCTGGTTCCTTTCAAAACAACGCAGGAATACACGTCTGGCACGGGGACTTCTGCCCACAGCCCCAGACCGGAAGTGCGACCGACGCGCCACCACCGCGCCGTGACGTCACAGAGTTGAGTTTGTGTAAAGGCCTCTTTAGCTTTGTCTGTGGCCCTATCACTGTCCAGCCATAGCGCTCTTTAGCTTCTATAATGGCTGACTCTCTATAACCAGCATGCTAGAGCTCCTTATGGCTCTTCCTTTGGTGTCTTTAGCCATCTATAGGATCAGGTAAAAAAGGTTGTATGGGTTTTCCTATGGCTCTCTTTAGCCAGGACACTCTAAAAAAATATTTCTTTTCAACTTTTGAACGCTACATGGTAGATACACATACATCACTAAACACACATAATACACAGAACACAAGAACGGCCCCCACACAACATCAACGACGCAGCCGACACCTAATTTTGTTTTTCTTTATTGCAAGATTTTGACAGTGAACAAAAACAAAGACCCCTCTCTACGTGCGCTAAGTTCGCACTACCACCATATATGGTCTTATTTTTTAATCCGACTTGACCGGTGACTGCCGTCATTTGTTGCATAAACACGGAAAGGCGGATCAAATATACTTGTACTTAATACATATATTTCAATTGTCTCTTGTATTAGCCCCCATCTCTTAGTTCAACACCCTAAAAAAGCAAATGTAGATCATTAGGCTAATTAACTAAAATTTAATAATTATATTTTAATAAGTTTGATGAATTATGTTCACAATGCAGTGATGAAACGCAATACACTGCAATCAAGCTATTGTTGATTGCAGTGTGCGGTGCCAGTGTATTCTTTTTTCACTCTTGGGGGTAATGACTAATTTTAATTGTTGCACAAGTATGTCGATGGATTTTCCAAACAAACAATATTACTGGTTTCCACGACCCGTTGCAAGATCAGAGAACATATCTTGTTTCATGCTTTGTCACCGGTATTACCTCAATTTAGTATTGCTTTAATATCCTAACCTTTAACGTTTTTCCTAAAAAGTAGGTGCCGGTAGTGATTACCAAAAGGCGTGTAAAGAAAATGCATGCCTTCCTAGTCCTTACACTCGGGTTCATAAATTTTTCTATAGGCGGTCTTTAGACTCGTGGCCCTGTGGCCCAGTCTTTACACTTCCGGCCACAGAGCTTTCTATGGGCGGGTAAAGTAAATTTATTGATTTCCAGTCTTTAGACACAGGGCAATAGATATTTCTATAGCTGGCTGTAGCTGTATTTATGGATTTTTTTGGCCAACCATAGAGGGCCATAGGGGGCGATAGCCTGCCATATAAATTTTCCATAGACGACCATAGACCATTTGTGTATGGGTTCAAACTAGTGCCACTAAATAGGCTACGCTTCAGAGTGACGACACTTGGCCATATTTTGTCTTAAAATCATGGTTGCTAGTTATCTTAAGCTTTATCTAAAATCACAGGAAACGCATTTCCGCCTTCCACAAATATTTAAACAGTTCGCGACAGAGCAAGGCAATATTACATGAGCTTCCTAACACCGAATCTAATGCTGAGGAAGTCACACTTTTGAATCATGACGATCGGCAGTTTGGTCTGCTCTGCATACGAGCCAAAATGGCGGCGCCCACAACAATGTTGGGGAACGGTGTGCCGATACTCTAAGCGCAGCTCATTTAGTGACTCTAGTTCAAACCACCGCCAAGGACGGTCGCGCGAAAGGGCTACATACCTTCATGACCGCGGGTAAGTCTGTGGAGAGCTGGCCAATATGTAGTCAGACATACGATCTAGTGCATTACGAGGTGCGAAAACCGATACGGCACAGAAACAATGTACGTATTCGCGTCTCCGGCTCCCTGCTCGCCCTCTCGCGGCGGAAACGGGTCTCCTTGTCAGCGGACGTGGCAGAACTGCGTGCGATCATGGCTCGCGAACAGGCATTTCTGAATTCAAACAACACTCTTCACTGTCCGAGTGTAGTGTTGCAGCACCTATGGGACTAAACCATGCGGTTTCACCGGTTTTCGAACGCCAACAAAATGGGACGCTGTGAACGTACGTGCAAGTGAGTAGGTGTTACTTGGAGCTCAGGTTGAGATTGGCGAAACGACGGCGCGCATAATTCAAAGAAAAAAAATAAATGTTCTAAGAATTTTTGAAAATAAATAAAAACAAAAAACGAATTTTTTTTTTTTTCTTTTTTCTTTGTGTGTGCGCATTTATGCAAATAAATTCGCTGAAAATTTTGAAGTTTTACCTAGGTAGCGACTTTAATAGCACCATATGCTTTACCAACATTTAATGTCATTTTATATAGTATTGTTATGGAGACCTAAAGGGTTTCAGTGATTTTGGACTAGTTTACTTTATACCTTTTTAATAAAAAATGCTACACTTGACACACGTGTTGATAATTAGCCACCTTTGGATTGCCACAGTTTTTTATCGGTGTTGAGATTAGATCATTAACAAGAAATTATATTAGAGCTCGAAAAATTATGTACTTTATTAATACAAATTTCAACAACGTAGATTCCCAATAAACACCGTAATCATAGGCAATTTAACCATACTATACTCTGTTTCACTTTGCGTTGTACCGCAGGAAAGGCTACAAGCGCGAGCTCCTTGCTCTATATGGCACACCTCGGCGGCACAAGCTTTCGTGCACCAAGGGCAGCTGCCAACGCTATGAGCTCGCGCTTCTAGCCTTCGCTGCGGTACAACATAACGTGAAACGGAGTATAGTCTTTACAAGATCTCATTTTCCTCTCAGCATTTGAAAAACTCTTACGTCGTTGATCCACAAACACGCGAATAATATACGCAGTAATTACTTTTCTAAACAAATTACTTGCTCTATTAAACTGTTTTATGATTACCGTGTTTCATACCACGTTAATTGCAACCTTCGTGATAGTGCCTTAGTTTTATCTTAATCTCATCCCGGTGCCCTGACTATCTGATGAAACTTAACGTTGCTTAATCTAAAAGCATGCGTGTACCCCGACTTTTTTTTATAAACATTCACCTTGCCGCATACCTTCTGAACAATTTCACGTTAACATCTGTGGATTCATACAGGCATTTTCGTATCAACATAACAAATAACCTTTTTTGAAAAATGGGCATTGACTATGTATTGAACAATGCTAATTGCATGCTGGGATTTCTACGCCGCCACTTTATGTGTACTACTGTCCCTGGTAAAGAACTTCATAAAGCGCTAGTTAGTCCTAAACTTCAGTACTCATGTCCCATTTGCAATTCTGGGCATGTTACATTATGAATCATTCTAGATTTACATTATCAAACATCCTATAAAGTTATTCCCGTACAGCCAGCGTTTCATCAATGAAATCAACCTATGGTTTATACGACTTCACCTTAAGTCGCAAATATCTTCGACTTTGTCTTCTTCAAAATATCTATCATTCTAACCCATTTTTAAAGATCAATTGCTTCTTCACCGGTCATACGTGTCATCTCGCACCGATCATCAGTTATTAAACCAGTTTGTTGAACAAACGTTTCTTTTGACTCCTTCACGCTGAAAACATCAAACGACTGGAACCCCTCCATGCCTCCATATCGCTGCCATCTCTGAAGTCACAAACTTCAAGAAACATTGCAGCGAGTTCATTTGCAACAACCCTTCGTCTGTGTAATGTCCCCGGGTATTGAGAGTGTGGAAAACAAATAAATAAATACCGCGACGTGTCTCTGACCATCATTATGTCCGCCATCTTGAAAAATGAGTGGCACCACCTATAGACAGCTGGAGTCGCAAATAGGCCAAATATTCTGAACTCCTGTGCATCATATCTTTGTACTATATTCGCTCTTGAGCCAAATTGTTTTTAAGTATAATTATAATGCAATTAAATGCAAAGGTGCAAGCGAGCTGGACAAGAATGACGAAAATAATCCCTGGAGAAGCGGAACAAGAGGGACAAAGGACAAACATAAATCTCCAAACACAGCTAGGTGACTGGTGAGCGACCGAAAAAATCCGCCTGGTCCGGGTATCGAACCCGGGACCTCTCCATTACAGGTGGAGCGCTTCGTAATATTTTTAGCCTTCGTCCTATCAGTATATCGCACATGACGTTATCACATCATAACGGCGGCCACTCGTTGTTCTTGTTGCGAAAACCAAACTCGGTGTTGCGAAATGAATGTCGAAAAATTACGCGCTCAGCAGCAAGGCCGCTACAATGGTTCGCAGATGTGACGTAAGTGCAAACAGTGTAAACACGTTTGCAAGGAGCCACAGTCCAGAAGCTGGTCTGGCCACCATAAACTAAAATGCTCCATGGTCTATCGTCTAGCAGCCGTGGACACGCCTTAACGCTCGGTTATACTCTGAAGATAAGCGATAGCAAACGCCGCGCGCAGAGCACGCAGATACTGATTGGTCGCAGATGTCGAGTTCCTCCTCGCCGGCCAATGAAACGCGCGCGTTCTGCGCTATCCAACGTTCCTTGTGCACCGTCCAAGTATAACAGGCGTCAGCGACGTTTGATTATCAAACTATCCACAACCGCAATCAGCGAGATAGCGACGCCCAGATGCCGCAGCTGCAAGTCTGGCAGCCGTGGGCTTGCTTTAGCAAGACTATCAGACCACTACACACGCCAGCAGCAAGGTGGCGGTGTCTAGATGCCGCAGCTGCAAGTCTGGCAGCCTTGCGAACTGCCAGGCTATCAGAGGGTATGCACGCCAGCAACAAAATGGCGGCGCTCAGATGCCGCACCTAGAAGTCTGTCAGTCTTGGACACGGCTTAGCCAGGCTATCAGGCAATCTGCACAAGCCAGCAGCAAGATGGCAGCATCCGGAGGCCGCACTTCTGGCCCCGAGATTGACCTAGACGTGGCGCTACCGTCGCGATATCATCATCATCTAAATGGGGAAAGAGATATTGTCACGTGCGGTGATTAGAAGAACAATAAATCAACAGGAGGAAATTAACGTTTACTGGGGCGAACTTGTGCCTATACAAAAAGAACACAAAGAATAAGAACAAAGCGTCGCGGGCGTCGAGGTCGACGTAACAGCAGGTTCGAGCGCTGGGGCGAGACTGACCCCGGGTCACCATGCGGAGCTCCTTATGTAAAAGCTTGGTCTGCTGGGCAAGTTGGTAGTGGACATTCATATTAAAAATAGCGCAAAAGAGACGGGACAAAAAGACGAAGAAGCACACAGGACAAACGCTAGCGTTTGTCCTGTGTGCTTCTTCGTCTTTTTGTCCCGTCTCTTTTGCGCTATTTTTAATATGCGTTTGTCCTGTGTGCTTCTTCGTCTTTTTGTCCCGTCTCTTTTGCGCTATTTTAAATATGAATGTCCCCTTATGTACACGCGTTGGCATCTGGAACAATCGACGTAGGAGATTCGGCGCGAAGAACATTCTGACCACGAATGAGCAAGGCGGTTCTCAAATTCACAAGAACATCGCAGTACAGAGTCAACAAAAATGTGTAGCCGCGGCAAGGAATCCAGCCCTGGCCTCCTGCGTCGAAGGCAAGCGCGATAACCGTTAGGCCACGAGCACGCTGCCTACTTGGTCAGCTGCGCCCGCAGCAATATGGCTACCCCATAGGCTCTCCACGTTTGCGTGAGATATGCTGTAGATTCTTGAGCTTATTTGACCGCATAGTATCGGCGGGAAAGAAAAAAAACTCTAGCGGAAAATAGAGTAGTACTGTTCGGTGCTTCAATGAAGATCGTATGATGTTGCCAGCGCAAGGCCTAAATTTAAATAATTCCTTGTGCGGATGCGTCGTCTGCTCTAGGCAGACCTTGGGAAGCATAGATGCCCACGATGCATTCCCGTTTTCAGGTGAACTGCACACTTTATGTCAAATACTTGTTTCATTTAAAATAAGATGTATCGGTTCACCAGCGTGGAAACCCAACACAACAATGGCAACACACCAATG
The DNA here is from genome assembly GCF_016920785.2 of Ixodes scapularis. Classification (NCBI taxonomy): domain Eukaryota; kingdom Metazoa; phylum Arthropoda; class Arachnida; order Ixodida; family Ixodidae; genus Ixodes; species Ixodes scapularis. The sequence continues at coordinate 71,240 of NW_024610098.1, read as the reverse complement.
GATTTCATGCCGGATACTTACATAACGCGGGCACTGTGAGCTGTCAAATCGCAGGTTCAATTCGTTTTTTTGTGTAACTTTTAGTTTTTGTGAGAATACAAATACAGCGCATTCAGAGAGTCATCGCTGCATTCGAAATTACCGTGCTATCGCTAACTTACAGCCATTATTTCCCTTTGCTGCGCTATGGTGTGTGTAGGAAAGTTCGAAAACGGAACAATTTTACTACGTTGCGATGAGGAAAGAGTTTTTCTCCTACTTTCGATCCGCAAAATGTTATTTGGCCGGACATCTGAGACAAATGAAACAAACTGTTCCAATATATTTGCCGCGAGTGGAATAAACCTGTGGAATCGAGCAACCCAGCAGCGTGTGCGATGCTCTTCTCGTTAGTGTGGGTAAACCCGCTTAATTTTCTCTAGAAGGGCCATGGATGTCAAGAAGCTAATATTATAATTTCTGGCTAAATCCTCTTCTATTGAAACGTAGTGCACTCTGCGACTTGAACAAACGACCCGCACTAATATACAGGCAGCGTCGCCCGCAGAGACACTCTTCGATGACCCTCCGCCCCAACCTGACGCAAATTAGAACAAGGCAGTTTATTGATTGGTCTTCAAATTATTCAAGTGATGCCTTAATTGCGATAAAATTTGCATCCGTTTCGTCCGAGCCATTGCTAGAGAAAGTAAACACAAACAAAGTAAAGAATTCCTTCTTTAATATCTCTGAAGTATTTCTTTTTTTTTAGGATCCAAGGCCTCCAAGGTGAAGCACTTCGGCATGCTAGTGTTTGTCATCGAGGGTGAATATGCTGTTTGAATAATAACTTAAAGATGGTTTTACTATTAAAAGGCTTCCCGTGTTCATTCTTTTGTAAGCGTCACAACGTGAAGTTTGAAATACGACGGTATTACGCCATTTACAAGATATAAAAATAGCAAAAAAGTGTGCAGTTGTATTGCCTTGGCATATGCATAGGGTTTCGTGTTTTTGGATATATCCGAGGAACTTTGAAAAACACCTGCCGATAAAATTTTGGTAAACTCCGAATTTTTATGTGCCAAACAAGAAGAAACAAGGACGGTATTTTTTTTAAATTAAGTTTGATCACCGCAGAGGGTCAGTGGTCTTGGGAATATGTCACATCAGTTATCTTTCAAATCTCGGACCATTGTAACAAAAGGGGTTTTACCGTTTATCTCGTCAAGGTTCGTTCAGGACAATAGGTCATTGTACTTTCTGGTTACAACAGAAGCCACTGTTTCGGTATTATTTATCATTTAGAAGATGGGGAGGTTGTGTTTTTGCAACAGTGAAAGCTATGGACCATAGAGATTGCATGAAATCGGAAACTTCTCTATTACCTGGTTTACCACTCCACCTCGCGCGGCCACGGGGTAGGTTGATGGAATAGGATGGAATGAATACAATCTCTCTAGCGACTGCCTCCAATAGTTTATTGATTTTAAGGTATCGACGTTTATCGAAACAACACTTGTGTTCAACATTTGTCGAGGAACAAATGAGGACTGTCGATGGCAATGACACGAATTCCAAATACAGCTGAAGAAATATTAATTTATGCAAGCACTCTTTTTTTCTTCTAGCATATATTTACACCTGGATATTAGTTATTTGTTTATTCATTTTTAATTAAAAAATACTGCGATAAACTTTGACGAATTTCTGAGAGCTTGGAATCAAGCAGGATATAAACTTCAATATACTCGAAATTTTCTGCAAAAAAAAATACGCAAAAAAAAAAAAAATTCCGAATTTGACGAAAAATAAACTCCGAAAACACGGAATTCTACATATATATGAATGGGGAAAAATCAACACACGCATTCGTCGATTCATTATTTCATAAAAGTAATAAATTGTGCGACATAACAAAAATATATAAGAGCAGCGTTTTCTACAAACCACGACACCAAGATTATGGAACCATCCAACTTTAAATATATCACTCTGCTGAATTTCCGCCCGCGCGAAACGATTCAACAGAACCTTCAGTAAAAAGAAAGAACCTAAAAAAACAAGCAATAAGGAAGTCCAGCTCAGCGGGAAACAGTCGCGCGGCATCGATAGCCATGCTTTTCTACGTGCTCTCGTGGCAGACGACGCAGGGTGGTATCCCCGCTTTCGCATGTTTCCAATTTCGGCCGCGCGGTGGCGACGCGGTTCGATCCCATGCTGACGACACACCGCTGTGATGACGATGCTGTCAGCATGGCGCATGCGTAGAATCTTCGCTTCCCAAGAATCTGGCTTCTTCGCACTCGCAGTGACAACATCGGCTCTGGGTGCCAACGCCTACTTGTTTGTAAATAGCGTGTTGACTAGGTTGGCTCGTAGATATTAGTTTCGGGTTTAGCGTTGGGAGACTTTGAGTCCCTCATTTAGTGAACGACCCCCTCGCCCACCTCTGCCTCCGTCCTCTCCTCAACGTGCTTTTGCTTTCGATTTCCCTGCCTATGGTGATAAAATATACGTAGAAAATGAAACGTACGGCGCGCGACAGGTTAATGCCTCACTTGTAGTGGAACGGGTTAATGGTGCAGACAATAATCCCCCACTTGGCGCACTCCCGGCGAAGTCCGTCAGAGAGTGAGATGAGAGCCGCCTTCGTCATGCAGTACGGCACCAGGCCCGGGAAGGACAGGCGCCCTGCGTCAAGCAGAGAGCCGAGAGGCATATTTAGCGAGCTTATGTTTAGCGGCTCCCGTGCGAGAGCAGGACCGAACGACTATTTCAATGTGTTTGTTATGTTTCTATTGTGCTATTCGCCTTTTAGACGGTTCAGTATGCCGGCCAACTAAATTGATTTTCGGTTAAAGGACATTATTTGGTTTCGTAATACAGACAGTTAAAACTAGAGAACACAATTGAAGCGGGAACACTTCTCATGCGAATCTGAAATGGGTCATGGCGCAGAAATTTAAAGAGTGAGATCATTCTCGGTACGAAATCTGTATAGACTATACATAAAAGGACGCAGGCAGGGTATTTATGTTCGACGAGGCATTTATTTGAACATGATTAATGAGAGCCCAGCCACCCAGAACACAATTTGAGGCTCCAAAATCGTTTTCTTTCCGCCCGAAAACCGGCCGCCGCTTGAGAATTGACCCGTCCGAGGCGCGCTTACTCTCTTTCCACGGTCAAGCGCCTTTTAAACTAGCATGCCAAATATATTCGAAGACGTGGGTCATCTTAGCACACGTTTAACATTAAAAATAAAAGCAAATATGACAGCCACTTTGTGGCTTCCAAAAACTGTAACCCCTCCCCTACCCCTTTCACAGACCTGGTGACCCACTAAACACACACTTGGTGAAAGTGTGAGCTTATTACGCGGAAGCGACGATCTTTCCGAACACTTCTAAGGCAAATCTCTCAATCCAGAATATACAATTACTAGCCTTAACCGGGTGGATTAATTTTCGTACGGAGCAGTTCGTAGCGTCATAGCGTAATAGCGCACCAGTTTTAACGTAGGGCACTACAAAACACTATAGTCAGTTACAGGTTAAAGGGGCCCTCCGGAGCGTTCTGCGATGGTCTATTTATGGCGGTAACTCAATCTACGGGCCCTAAGGATCCTAAAAATCATAAAATTACGGTAATGCGCGGCGGATTTCCCTACTAAAATTGCTATCAAAGTCCCCGGCACGCCCCCCTTTCTGAGATGAGCCCGGAAAACGGGAGGGGCATCTCTTTACGCGTCAGCCAATAGCAAGCGAAAGATTCCGGCGTCACTGCGCGTCACAACGCGGCCGACCGCCGACCCGCGGAGGAATCTCTCGAACACGCGCGGACCGTCGTCAAGGAACCCGGACTTTGTGCTCGGCAGTCGTCGTTCGTCGCACCGCACCGTCGCGCTGCTACTGCAATACGCAGTCATATCCCACAGATGACAAGGAAAAGTTTGACTCGTTGACGTAGAAGGATCGCAAAGCTGGCTTCGGAGTCGGGATCCATGGGAAGAAGGAACATGTGTCCCGCAAACGCGCGCCTGCAGACGCCCCGGGAAGCAGACAAGCCGACGCGCCGACGCATCACCCCCTAGCAACAAGCTTGCGGGGAGAAAACATAGTTCGCTGGTTTTGGAGCGATAATTGCGGACTATGTTTCCCGCACTACAATCAGCTTACGTTTTTCTCAAACTCTAATTTACCACAAGCTTAAAAAGTGATGCAATAATAACGTTCGCATTCACCGCGAGATGCAGCATTTCCATTGGTCAAGTTTTAGCGATGGGCAGGGAATGGGGGATTGTCTTCCAAGAGAAAATAGTGCCGATATATTTCTTCTGCCATCTGCTTAATAAACGGTTTTGTAATCTAAAACTTTGTATACATATTAACTTGGACCTACTACGCAATATAACAACATAAACAGACGATCGCAGAAAGCTCCGGAGGGCCCCTTTAAGAAGGTAGCGGCAAATGCCCCTCAAAGGGAATCAGATATCCCTCCGCCACCTCCGTATCCAATAGCGTCCCACCGTTTCCGTGACGTCGCGGCCAACGCGCGAGGAGGGTCTTGCCCTTCTGTACATATTTGCTTTATCTTTCGACTTTGACTTAGCATTGTGGAAGCCACGAGAGGGAGATTAGAGTTCTCCCCCACCGACGGAAACAAATACGACTTTCGGGGATTACCTTCCCCCCCGATGGATACAAAGGCTGCTTTCAGGGGCTCGGTTCCCTCTCCGATGAATAGAAAGGTCGCTTTCTTAAAAAGTGGGATCGGAGACAAGTGGGAATCCATGGAAGCGGAACAAGGAGCGTTTCCAGTGAACTCTTCTTTCGACTGCGGAGAGATTTGAAACAGGCGCATCACACTTGTGGGAGGAGCTTCTCCTACCTTCTTGACTTGTAACCGACTATAGAGGCGAAAGTTTTCCGCTTCGTACCGGCAAAGCCTCCGATGGTGATGATCCTTCCCTTGCTCTCGCGGAGAAGAGGCAGGAAGGCACGCACCGCCCTGAACGGGCCGGCCACGTGGGCCTCGTGCATCTGTTCCAGGTGCTGGGCGACGTCCCACTCCACCTCGCCGATGAAGCCCAGGCTCTCGGCAAGAACGATGGCCCAGAGCACTGTACGGTAGCAGAGGTATCGAGGGAAGAGCGCAACACCGCTTCGTTAGGGTCTAGTCTTAAGCTAAGTAATCCTCTACACTAGAGTGTAGAGTAACAACACGCTAGCCATATTGGTGCGTAGAATCGATGTTGCCGTTTGTCACCAACTTCCGGCTATGTGCCCGAAGGAAGATGCAAAACAGACCAAAACGACTACCGCGACATAGAGTCACTAGAAAGGTATGGCTCGCAGTAGCAACACGTAAGACATTTTGTTGCTTAAAATCATTGTTGCCAGTTATCACAAGCTTTTTAATACGTTTTTCTTCTGAAATCATAAGAATCTGAAATTTTTCGTCCTCGAGGAATATAACGACAGTCCGCGACAAAGCAGAAGTGTACCACCTCGGTATTGACAGTAGAGTGGACGCTATGCTTGTTTTAGGCCAATCGGGTCTCCGGGTAGGATCACGTGACTACAGTCTCCAAACTAGAGATAAGGCAGAGCACGGCACCTGCCTGAAGGCCAAGGCCACGGATAGCATAAGCACTGCACTATTAACTTTGGGTCGAACTTTCAAGAGGATATAAGCGACAAATCCTTTCATTGTTGGGTTGCCCCTGAAGATAAGCCTTTGCGATGGCGCTCCCTTTGGCCTTGAATGAGCTTCGATTTTCATTCTCATTTCTTTTTCTTTCTCCACCTAAGCTGAAAGCGTGGAAGAAGGCACGCAGTTGCCGGACCAATGAACCGGAGGCTTTTTTTATGCCTCGACCCCTCTGTCTGAGCGCGGATAGCAGCAGGAGCGGGATCATGTGGTAAAGGTTTCACGGATGACGTAGTAGCTTTTTTTCGACCTCGAAATGTCTGCTTCCCGCTCCGTTTCACCTTCCGTCCGAGCACAGCGGACGCTAGGGGCCATCCCAGCCAATGCGGCGTTGAGGGAGTGTCATGCGACCTTGAGCTCCCTGTATCGCCCCGCCCCACCGGCAGGTCACGCGCCTTTCTCCCGACGCTGGATCGGCTGGGATGGCTCGTGGCGTCCACTGCGCTCGGACTGAAGATGGAACGGAGTGTGTGCTGTGCTGCAACCAGCGGGGCTGCCGTAGATTTCGCCCGCGACAACGTATTCGAGTGTACCAAGATTTCCAGTGTTTGAAAAGTCCTACGCGTATATCGGCAACAGGGGACTTCTTCAAAAAAGCCCAAGGAATTCATATGATGTGTTTAGTGTTCCGTTCGGCAAATTACTACTTCCTCCACATCGTGTTGAATCTTCACAGACCCTTTTCTTTTCGTTTTTGTGTTTGTGTGGTTCTGCAGTGCCCGTGTCGACATATAGATCGGATTACATATTTCAAGTCCGGTATTTTCAACGTAAGTGCACTGCAACCTACTCCTTTGCAACGATTGACCGTTCCGTTCCGGATTACCTCTAGAATTAGGCAGTGTCTATTTTCTAGGCGCCGGGAGAATAATTTCCCCGAAATTCTATCGGCAGTCGCCTGCCATTAGCTGTCCACAACCATGTGACAACTGCAGGTGGAATACTAACTTTCTTATTCTCCAGTCGTTTTGTGAAAACGCGTTTTTGTCGATACACGTTTTGTAGACACGTTTCATCGACACTAAAGCGCCGTTCACACTCTTGTGACCGAGTAAGACCGAGAGAGACCAGATCGGCTTTTAAGCATTTTGCGACTTCTTAGGACCGGATGCGATGCTGCCGAGCTGGTCCTAAGAGATCGCAACAGGCTTAAAAACCGGTCTGGTATCTCTCGGTCTTACTCGGTCGCAAGAGTGTCACGTGACTTCGCGGATACATTATGGGGCGGCTCATTACAAGAAAAGAAAGGACAGAAGTTAATATGGAAAAGCTAATCTGAGCTGTCGATGAAACGTCGTTCGGTGAATTAATGGCGACTGCCGGTGGAATTTTGTGGAAATAATTTTACCGGCTGCTGGCAGAATGGACACTACATAAGACTCACCCCCGGTTCTTGTTTGCTTAGTAATCTTTTCAGTTGTGTAAAAGCTTCTTTGTGCGTCTTCACATATCACGGATTGCTTGCAAGTTTGTACTTGTTTACGAAATAGGCTGTCTAATAAACTTCTATGAGATTTGAAAACAATACAGTGTGTCCGTTTACCTGCCTTTTTGCAATCACCGGGGCGCATACATTTTTTTCTGTTTTCCTTGATGTCTTAAATAGGTTTATGAAGTTATGAAACGGGTGCATAAAGTGGTGTGACCATGCACCTTTGAATCGGGTGCATCTGTGTTCTCTCCGAATTTAGTGAGTGTATAGAAAGAGGTGTAACAGTACACTATTGAACGGGGTGCTCCCGTGTTCCCTTTGAGAGCAGTAGGTGTAGTAAGTGGAGTAATGGTACACTATTGAGCGGGGTGCATCTGTGTCCCCTTTGAGTGAGGCGGGTGTATGAAGCGGTGCAATGGTACACCATCGAATGGGGTGCATCTGTGTTTCCTTTCATTTCATTGGGTGTAGAAAGAGGTGTAGCCGTACACCATTGAATGGGGTGCACCTGTTTCCCTTCGAGTGAGACTTCTGTAGAAAAGGGTGTACATGTGCACCACACCAACGGGTGTACATGTGCACCACACCAACGGGTGTACACGTACTCCCATATTTGAGGTGCACATGTATTCCCCCAAAGGGTGTAGTATATGTGACAAACACTTACACCCCCTATGGGTGTACCCCATGACACCCCTTTTTTTAGAGTGTATATATAAAGCCATGAAAGTTACACTTCAGCGCTTTGTGCAGAGGAGTTATACGGCCAGGGAGACATTATGTGGGTGGCTCATCTTTGCGATAAGTTACCTAATTAATTAAAATTCTTTCATTAACTTTTGTAATTAGTGAACATAGACATATGGTTCCAATTCGAAACTTAGAGAGCGCCATCGAAAACTATTAAATCAACTCTTTTTAGAACGTCGGAAACTCGGGGGCGCACAAACATTACCACGCGTGAAGCAGGCACAAAGCTGGCAGTGGCAAAACGCGGATGATTAGATTATCATCGCCTTATATATAAATGCCCGTTTTTATCGTTTTTTTTAATATTATTCTTTCAGATTTGTTAAAAAAAAAGCCACGAGAGCTACAGTTACGCGGTTTCTGCAGGTGAGTTATACGGCCAGGGGGACATAGTATAGGGAGATAGTCGCCACTATCAGTCGGCTAATTAAGTAATATTTGTTAATTAACTTTTTAATTATTACAAATAGGCATATAGATTCAATTAGAAACTTGCCGAGCATTATCGAGAACCACTAAATCAACTATTTTTAGAAGAATATAATGCCAGGGCAGCATTTCACGGAGTTCTGTAAAAACGCTCCATTTGGACGCGTTTCTAAATTTCGGTTTCTTATCGGAGCGCATCTACGCGCCCGCCGTCCTGCTCCCAGTGGCTGAGACGCGCAACACATGGGCGCCCTACTTCCCTCCATGCTACGAGGGAGGCGAGGAGCGAGGACGTGGCTTCGCGCTGTGACCACCGTGAACCAGCACCGCGGGCGCAAAGATGCGCTCCGATAAAAAACCGAAATCTAGAAACGCGTTCAAATGGAGCGTTTTTACAGAAGGCCGTAAAATGATGCCCTGGCATTATATTCTTCTAGAAAAAGTTGATTCAGTGGTTTTCGGAGATGCTGAGCGAGTTTCTAATTGGCACCAACTAAAAAGTTAATTAACAAATTTTACTTAATTAGCCTACGAATAGTTGCGACTTTTTTCCTATACTATGTCCTCGTTGACGTATAACTCACCTGTACAAACCGCATTAGTGTAGGTTTCACGGCTTTTTTTAAAACAAATCTGAAAGAATAAAAAAAAAAAAACACCCTGTATATATATATACACAGATGTTTTACGAAAGGTGGAAAATTCGACATTCCGAAAACTACGCATCGCACCAGAAAAAAAAAAAAAAGGCTTGTGTCGTTTTGGTACTAGGCCAGGGACCTATTTAAGAAAAGTATTGAAGTTCGGGTAACTAAGTTGTTAATCACTTTCGCGTAATATTTCCTTTTTAATAGTGAGTTTAAGGGCATGGTTTGAATTAGAATCTTGCTGCGCATCATCGAAAAAAACTAAATCAACAAATTGCAGACCGATAAAAGGCACGCGCAGTATTTTACAGCTTTCTGAAAAAACGCACTATGTCGACGGGTTTTTAAGTTTCGGTTTGCAATCGAAGCGCATCTCGGCCCCGACGGCACCGCGCCCCGTGGAGAAATAGTGCAACCAACCTCTGCTGCGCTGTCCTCGCGCAAAGCAGCAGAGGCTGGTTGCACTATCTCTCCCCGTGGTGCGGTGCCGTCGGTGCCGAGAAGCATTCCGATTGCAAACCGAAACTCAAAAACCCGTCCAAGTTCTGCGGTTTTCTAGAAAGCGAAGGGGATCGGTGACCGAGTGGGCTAGCGCACACCAGCTCGGAGCACGTGGAGCGAAAGCTCGCGCTGCAGAACCCAGGGATCCTGAATTCAATCCCCACCCCTGCCCGTTTCGATCTGGATTAGCATCGCACCGGTGTGCGGTCGTGTATCACTACTGCGTGGTGCACGCTAAAGACCCCAGGTTACCGGTTGTACTACACTGGCTAAATTGCTCATCTTAGGCGAGTGACTCGTCGCAACTTTAAAATGGCTGACCGACCACACGCTGTATAAATATCCCCAAAACCCCGATTATCTAGAAAGCCGTAAAATACGGCGCGTGCTTCCTATCGTTCTGCAATTTGTTGGTTTACTGTTCTTCGATGATGCTCAGCAAGATCCTAATTAAAACTATGCCCTTAAACCCGACATCTGAAAAATTAGTAGCGCGAAAATAATTAAAATTTAATTATCTCGAACTTCAATAACTTTCCTAAATAGGTCCCTGGCCTAGGACCAAAACGACATAACTCGTTTTTTTTAATGCAATGCGTAGTTTTCGCCAAATAGAATTTGTCCACCTTTCGTGAAACACCCTGTGTGTATATATATATATTGTGAACAAAGAGGGGAAAAAGTGATTACTGGAATTTATTGCGTTAAAGTTGGAGAAAGGGATGATTTTGCCAATTTCGAACGCGTTAGCGTACGCACGTGGAATGGATCGCTCCGCTGTGAGCTCGATGACGGCGGCTCCGAGTCGCGGTGATGCCGTACGCGACGATGTTCCAAATGACAACGCAGTGATACTGCCTACTCTGCCGACAGGAGAAGCCATGAAATGCAGCGTTGTGCTGCACGCTGATACCCGGGGGCGGCCGTATACCGTGCTGAAGACTTCGTATGGCCTCTGAACCAGGTGGGAGTTCGGGAAGACGTAGCAGGACTTGGCGCGTTTCAAATGGGGCACGTCTGGCTGCTGAAGCTACACACCCCCTCCGCCAAAGAGAAGCTTGTGCGAGAGGGGACCACGCTGGTGAAGGGGCGACCATGCCTGGTCATTGATCCAGACAAACGAGAGCTGAAGGTAAAATTCCACTGGGTGGCATTCGACGTGTCTGCAGACGCCCTTCGACGGGCCTTCGAGCCATACGGGGAGGTCAAGGGTGTCACCCGCGAGAAGTGGAGAATCGAGGGCCTAGCTGACGTGGATTCCACTACCGTCATCGTACGCATGGTGCTCCGGGAAGACTTAACACCGGAGTCCCTGCCACATCAGCTCCGCCCCTACGGAGGCCCGCTCCTGGTTGTCGTCCCCGGACGCGCACCGGTGTGCCTCCGCTGTCGACGCACGGGACACATACGGCGCGACTGTAGAGTACCGAGGTACTAGGAGTGTCGAGCCTTCGGGCATGAGGCCTCGGATTGTGTACGGTCATACGCTCGAGCTGCTGCCAGCAAAACCACCGACAGCCAGGACAGAAACCTCGTAAGGGACGAGGAAGAGGCCGAGGCGGCGGCGACTCCAACCGCGAGGATATCTTCGCAAGACCCTCAAGCGTTCGGTGAGCAGAAACAGGAGCAGTTAGCGATGCCAAAAGGTCAGGTCTCCGCCGTAACACTGACGGCAGGAGGCACTGTTGGTGAAAATGAGCCTAACGCGAAGAACACCAGTGAGACGACACCGGCAGCAAAGGACGCGACTGACGCACTGGACCCCGGAGATGGTACAGCAATCGACTTCGCGACCGAAGCGATCAAGCGGCGGCTCAGCGACCCGGAGCAGGGAGCCGACCAGACGCTCCAGCAGAGTGAGGGTCCCTGGTTCGTAGTGACGAGCAAGAGGGGATGACGCGTTGGCGGCAGCCGTTCTTCGTCTCTTCTCAGGTAGAGCGAGAGATGAGCCCAGCATGCGAGGCCTGAGACTCGCTTTCCGATGGTTTCCCTTGAAAACGCCTTGCGCGTGGCTACGTTGAACGTTCGAGGACTTGCAGCCAGACGATGGCAACAACAGCTCTACCGGCTGTTCACCGAGCATGACCTGGACATTGTCGCAATTCAGGAAACCAAAGTCGAGAGCGAGGACCAGACCGACTACATGGTGTGGCCTTTTCTGGCGCGGTATGAAGTTTGCGTGAGTCATGCTGTTGGTTTCTCGGCTGGCTGCTGCCTGTTCCTCGAAAATTTTCTAGGTGCTTCCGTGCAAACCGTCACGACCTGCCCATCTGGGAGGTTTGTCATGTGTGATTTCTCTGTTATGGGAAATGAATGGCGTGTAGTTTGTGTTTATGCACCTAATGAGGCTGAGGAGCGCCGGGTTTTTTTCCAAAACGTTTACCAACATTGCCAGTCCGATCGTTTTCTGATTATTTTGGATGACTTTAATTGTATTTGCCGAGCTGAAGACAGGTCCAACCGAACGCGCTATAGGGATATAGGGATGCCAGTACCCTAGAATTAAATAACATTATTGAAGATTTTGTTCTGGAAGACGTCGCATGTTGTGTGCCTAGGTCAAACTGTCAGTCACGCTAGACTGGACCGGGCGTATATCTCATTCGATCTTGTATATTTATGTCGGAGTTATTCTGTAGACTACGTTGCTTTTAGCGATCACTGCCTTGTAACATTCCAATTAGATAAAAAGAAAGAGGGGGCCAATTTCTTTTGGGAATTATGGCAAATTAATGCGAAACTTTTAAAGGATGAATCGTTTATTTTCTGTATTAAGACAATCTGGAATGACGTGCAGCTGAAAGGAGGCACTGCAAGCGAGCGCTGGGAAACATTTAAACAGGAGATGAAATTAACTGCACTTGAAAGGACATGTCTCCTCAAGTCTCAGGAGAAGAATCAAGAATTGGAGCACCGAAAAAACTTAGACAGGTTGCTACAGGAAGAATGCCGAGCACCTGGCGTTTTCATTGAGGATATGAACCACTTGAAAGTTAAACTCGAAAGTCTCGGTCGCGACCGATACAGGGGGCGGCAATACGCGCTCGTTCAGAGCGTTTCTTGGTGGGAGAGCAGCCGACAAAAAGGATGGTGGCGGCGGAAAAGAAATACGCGCGAGCTAATGATGTAGTTAAAATAGAACGCCTGGGGGTTTTGTCTAGCGATAAAACGCATATCGAAGAGGCGTTTGTTGCGCTAATGTAGCGCTTCTCACGTGTCGTCTGCTACTTATTTTCTGCCATGAACAGCAGAATTGACGGTGCGACACAAAACTGGGTAGCGCCCCACCACTGTCAGGATTTAAAGACGACTTTCTGCCTCTACTGCCGAAGGTTGACGGTAACGATAAGGACTTTTTTGAGGAACCAATCAGCGTGTCAGAGGTAACAAAAGCGATAGATGACTTAAAACCAGAAAAATCACTTGGCCCAGATGGCTTAATTGCTAGTTTTTACAAAGCATTTAAACATAAAATTTTATCCGTGTTACTCGAAGTCTTCACCGAGGCATATGAAAGAAAAGTCCCCCCCCTCCTTTTCACGCACATACACACACAGTGTTAATCTCAAAATGTGACGACCCCGTTAAGCTTCGCAGTGTTAACTCCTACCGTCCAATAACCATTACTAATGTTGATTATAAAATATTAATGAAAGTCCTCGCTCGCCGTTTGCAGCGTGTGATAACGAGTGTTGTTGGGCCTCATCAGACATGCAGCATACAGGGTCGGACTACTTTGACCAACATTCATGTTGCGCGCAGTATCTTGCAGTGTTGTGACGGTGAGCTGCGCAAAGTCGCCATGTTACAAGTTGACTTGGAAAATGCCTTCGACCGGGTGTCCCATGACGTTTTAAGCCAAATTGTGAGGCATATCGACATAGGACCTATTATTTTTGAAGGTGTGCAAATGGCATATTATAATTGTACAACGAGTCTTATTGTAAATAAGCGAGTCAGTGAACGAATTCCTTTAAAATCTTCTGTTCGACAAGGCTGTCCGCTCTCGCCATTACTGTTTGCACTGTATGTTGAACCGAACTGCTTGAGTATCATTCAGAGTGAGCATGTTCGCGGTTTTACCTTGAATGCGCGCGAGGTTCGCATTTTGGCTTATGCGGACGACATTGCTATTTTTTGCACAGATAGCGCGAGTATTGAAAAAGCCATCGAAATCACAAAAACACTTTGTTCTCGGACCGAATGTTCCGTGAACTGGTCAAAATGTTCGGGTTTCTGGCACGGCCGAAGGGCATCGAAGCCCAACTTTCTCGCTCACATTGCCTGAACAACCCTTCCCACACGTTATCTTGGCGTACCATTGGGGCCCTAAACTCGTGAAACACGAAGTTGGGGCCGAAGTTGAGGGAGCGCACCGATTGGACAATCACAACGATGACTTGGCGCTTTTCTCGCCAACATCCAATCGGCGCGCTCCGCGAACTTTCGGCTCCAACTTTGTGTTTCACGAGTTTAGGGCCCTTGGAATACTATCGTGACAGCGCAGGTCTGTAGAGTGAAGAGACAGATAAGGTGCGCGAGAAAGCGGCCCCCAGTGCAAGCCGCCATTTGTCTATTTTCGCGAGAGCTACAGTGTGTAGTTCATTTTTTGTTGCTAAGCAGGGGTATCTTCTACAGGTCTTGCATTGTTCTCGATTTCAAATTCAGAAGTTGCATCGTGTGTTCGCTGTATATGTTTGGGCGTCCAGCTGGGAGCGTGTCAGCCGAATGAAGTTGTTTCGGCGCGTACGGCATGGCGTTCTTTCTATATCACACCTTTTCATACGCCAAGTTGTTAACCGTTTTCTTTACCAGCGAGATCAAGAAGACCCCTTTCTGCGTACTGTTCTTCAGGTTCAATTGTCGGGTGTCTTACCCAATTTCATCGTTTCATCCAGTGATGGTGCTACGGGACCACTGAGTGCTTATTTGAAGGAAGTTGTCGGTGCATACAAATTTTTAACCGCGCGTTTCTCTTTGGAATAATCTGAGTACTGTCTCCCGAAAGCGACTTACAAGAAATCTGATAGAAACGTCATTTCCAACCCCTTTGTATCGAGCTATTTACAGCGCGACTTCAGGACAGGATGTACTTCGTCGCGTTAAGAAAATGCTGGTCCCGACCACAATGAAAACCTTTTTCTTTTAACTTCACAGCGGAACACTTCCGGTTAAAACATGGTTGGACGAAAAGGGCATATTTGTTCCCTGGACTGTGAACTGTATCTTGTGCAAAAGACCCGAGTCGATAGAGCATGTGTTTTTAGATTGTTGGGACGCGGTGTTCTACTGGGATGCACTGCAGCGAACTCTGAAAAAGGCACTTCCCTTAAGCGCACACCGGATCCGTCTTCTGCCTGTTGCCCCAACCGACTGTGTACCGTATGATTTACTTATGGTTATTGGCTTACACAGTAACTGGAAGAGCCGCATGGCAGTGCGGCATGCTGATGTAGATGCTCGACCAGTAAGTCACTATTTTACCCAGAGCATTAGTCAGATTAGAGAAGTGTATAAGGTTTTGGGAGATGGGCCTGATTGGTTGCCAGTCTTAGACGGACTGGTCACATTAACATCATGTTAATCAGTGTGCGTCAGTCGTGAGTCAGCTTGAACCTTTTTACAAGTGCTTCTGAATGTGTATTTTGTGAACGAATAATGCCTGACAATAAAGAAAAAAACAAAACAAAAAAGAAAGGGATGGTTTAATCGGTTAAGGCGTCGTCCCGGAAAGGCGAAGGTTTCGGGTTCGATCCCCGCTCGTGGCCCAATTTTTCGCCAGCTCTCTTTTTCTTTCCCTTTTTCTAACTTCAATGCAATAAATTCATTCATCACTTTCTCCCCTCTTCGTTCACAAAATTACTACGGCTACACTTGTCAAACTTGGCTCATTCCCATTATAGATAGGTAGATAGATATCGCACCGTGGTATAGACGCAAAGCTCGCTGTCTTTGTCTCTATTCCTGTTCGGCGTTCAAGCACGATCGGCTGGAAAGTGAGCAGAGACATTCAATGAGAAAATGACGGTCGACGAAGCCCACGAATGCATGGAGATGGATGGCGTTAGGTACCGCGATTGGGCTTCATTTTCTCAAAGAAATTTCGAGACAATAAACTATAGCTTTGAATTAGATATCAGCGCCCTCTGTAACTTTGGCATCCCAGCCGGACTGCTAGCGCTACATTTAGGCAGAGACAAAGTTTTTGGTGATCCGTAGTTTATTTCTAAGCAAGGTTCCCCATTTTCCTCGCTTATTTTTCGCTAAAATCGAAGGGTGTCCCAGACTTTATATTTTGCTAAGAATTAGGAATTCATCCGTATTTGTTTTCCGCTATGATCAATTCTCCGAAATGTGAAGTTTAACTTTGCTGTGCTCACAATTCTCCTTTATTTAAAATAACGATAAAAAAACAAAACATACCTTAAATTCACCTGTATCAAACGAAATGTTCTAGCTGGATTTGGCTTGGAACCCTTGCCGTTAGAAATACCAACTCTGCCATGACAAAAATTCCAAACAAATGCTGCTTAAGCAAACGTCGTTATTTTGGCAGCTATGCTCCACTGCCTCGCCCCCTCCTACGAAACTGATGGGTTTATAATTTTTTTCCGTTATAAGAACGCGAACCCTTCGCCTCTAACAAGCCCAAATAGTATGACCCAAACTCAAAACCTGAACAGTGGCTTTTGCCTAGAGCCGCTTTGGTTACTATGGTCCGATATTTGAAAGTAAACCTGAAGTCTACCTCTCCTTGGGACCACTGAACTTACGCACTAACAAAACACGCAGTCCTTTTCTTTTTCTCTTTTTTTCTTGCAATTGTGAAATAACATTTGTTTTGTATTTTCGGATGAATTTGAATTGACAAAATTTGTACCGGTGTGGGCTTTTCGAGTTTTATCGGATTGATCCGAAAACTCGGAACCCAATTAAATTATAAAATAAACCCAAACTTTTTTTCTTTTTTTGCAGACGTTGTACGTGAAGGCGCGAGGGCCCGGAAACTCTTTAGGTTCATCAACTCGTATGGCAAGCAGGCCGTCTTACCCGATGGATGATTGGTGACCGCCTTGACGGCGTTGCTGAGGTCTTCTGTGTTCAGGACGCTCAAACTTAGCACCGTTACGTTGGGCGTTCTCTTGAGAAAGTCAACGTACGGATCGTTCAGCGTAGCGCAGGCGGCGAACACGGTGAATCCCCGGTGGGCCAACTCGATTGCCGCATCGCGACCAAAGCCCACCTCGCAGCCTGAAAAAATCCATTCATTATTCTTCCATTTCGTTTGTTTCACCGTGTTCAAAAAATATCCCGTTCGGGGAAGCTTTTGAATGAACTGCGCACTAGAGGGTGCACAAGCGAGCACGACCACGTCATTCAAAGGAGTACCCGTGCAGAAGGGCGAAATCGGGAGATGGTCGATTGTGCTCATGTGCGCAGTGAAGTTCATAGTGTGGTGGCTAGAAGGGGAAGTGTGGCCGTCGGGATCGAGAGGCTGCACAGTATTGCGTTACCTTTCGACACGCGCAGGGGGCAGCGCATATGTTCTAAATGTAAGTGGGAAGCAGATTTTTTTTCCCCTTCCTGCTGAGTAACAGAACTTCAGACATTCCAACCCCGGAGCGGCAGCTCCGCAACACTGGTAGATATCATATTAAAGCAGCGTCATTAGCCTGCTCTTTTTGACAGAATGCGGAGGGCAAGTTCGTCTTCTTTTTTTACAGGGGGTAGCGGTGACGTCAGAATGCCGAGCCCTGGTTGGCTGACCGCGACCCCCTATCCGAGCGTCGTCTGCTCCTTTGCAACGTCGTCTGCTCGCAACGTCGTCTGCGTCTGTCTTACCTTTCCTGCGACTTTCGGAAGTGAAGGTCTTTACGACCGAGCTCGACTTCGCCTTTCAGAGAGGGCAGAAGAAATAACTCGAGCAGTACGTTGTTTTTGCCTAACAACTAGCGGACGCGCATCAAGGAGAGAAGTCAAAGGACTCACTGGCAAGGTGTCCCGAGGCGCCGAGGTTTGTTTGCTAAGAACCGAGAGTGAGCGTGTTAGTGTCCCACAAGTTCCCTCCCAAATACTTTTTTTCCCTCCTTTCGTGTGCGGCGAGACTCCTCACTTTTTAACGGCATCGGCGGGTTTGCGTGGCTGGCGCAGTTAACGTCGTCTGCTTTATGTCTGCTAGTCAAAGCCATGGCTGCTTTACCTTTCCTGCGTCTGTCGGAGATTCACCGCTCTCCTTGATGCGCGTCTGCTAGTTGTTAGACAAAAACAACGTACCGCTCGAGTTACTTCGTCTGCCCTCTCTGAAAGGCGAAGTCGAGCCTGCTCGTAAAGACCTGCACTTTTGAAAGTCGCAGGAAAGGTAAGACTGACGCAGACGACGTTGCAAAGGAGCAGACGACGTTGCAAAGGAGCAGACGACGCTCAGATAGGGGGTCGCGATCAGCCAATCAGGGCTCGGCGTTCTGACGTCACCACTACTCTCTGCGCAAGAAGCAGACAAACTTGCCCTCCGCATAGGCAGCTATTCAAGATACAACAGCTCATGTAGCAAACCCTCCTAAACATGAACGTACCGGTGATGAAGACACTTTTGTTGACGGTCTGAATCCGGCCGGCCTTGATCATTCGCACCAGCATGCGGCTCACGTGGCTGGCCCAGACGAAGCTGGCAATCAACGCCGCCACCAAGACGAAGAGATCCCAAACGACGTCCACGGCTCGTAGGAGCAAGAAGCCGGCGAAGGTGAAGGCGAGCACCAGTTTGAAGTACATGGTTGGATTAGTCCAAGGCCCCGGAGGCAACTGGAGTGCTGGCCGAGGGGCCCACTCCGTTCTCCTCCTTGTCTTCTTTTATTTTTCTGCGCCAATGCAAAGCCCCTGGATGAATGGCTCACGTGTGAACTTTGCATATTACGCGGTAGCTTGCGCCACCTAGCCTGACAACAAGAAACACATGGTTCTTCCCCCACTCTACTAAGCTAATTTCCTTCTCTGCATTTTTATAGCTATCACCAGGCAGTAGGGTACATCGCCAGAATAACCTTGGAAGATCGTCAAAACCAATACCCCCCCCCCCCCCTTCTTCTTCCTTGCCGTCAAGAAAGTCGCCAATTTTCCTTTGGCCAAACCTTGTCGGCGTTGCCCTAACGCTGGATCCATTGGGAGATAGGGTTGAATCTTTGGGCCAGAGCCATGCTGGAGAGAGTCCAAATTATCTTATGTCCCACCTGTCCCCCTGCTGTGCTAGTTAGTTGTGTTTAATTCAATTTTCCTCAGATAATGTTCACCAATCTTCCAACCTCATCTTTGTGTAATAAGTTTCACTAGATAATTTACATATTTTCTTCCCCTAATTTTCCCCTAGATAATTGCTACCAATGGTTCTAAACCTCAGAAGGTTTGAAAGGAACGGGCGGGCGGCGACAGCGCATAATAGACTAGAACCCCGAGACCATGCAGCTAGAAAGAGGGGCGACACAACACAGAAGTCTCACTTTTTTCCGAATAATCTTAACCTACCCTTGATTAGAGCGCCTCAACGTTGCTGGGCTGGCGGCCATCCCAGAATGGTGACAACTCTGTTGTCTGCTAGCGGATCCACCATCTTGCCCCCCACTCATATGAAGCAGTTTATGAGCTGTTTGCGGAGTTATTGAGTATTACCAGTGAAATGACGCGGGATGACTTTAAGACGCATTCCATTAAGAAACCGTATGTTTTCGGCGCCGCGGCCTAATGATAACGCGATACAATTACACGGATGACAGCATTTGTGGCGCTCCATTGCATTCCCTAATCAAGAAAGCCTCTACTTGGAATAAGTCAACCCAGCCTTACGAAGAACATCCTAATTTGGTATTACATTTCCTAATTCGGCACAAAAGATCAACCGGTCTCACGTACATGGGGCCAAAAGCACATCGCGGGAGACGAAATGATGGGCGCGCACGGGAAGGGTGGCACTTTCCTTCCAAGAGAATGTCGCCACTCTGTGCGCAGCCAACAAGCAACATTGAGGTACTCCACCCTTCGTACGAAGGTATTCACTGGACGCCATATTTGAGGGCGATGTTTTGAGCGTATGCTCAGAACGAGCTCACATTAATAGCCTGCTAAGACCGACAACCTTGATGGTGCTAAATGCACGCTCCAAAAGGACTGCGGAAGCTCGCCGTCAGCATGCGCTCAGCAGCAGCGCACACGAATATGGCCCGCCAGTGAATACTCCCTATAACCTTCATACCCTTGATGCATTTGCGTTCGTTTTACAAGTAGCGACAAATTTGCCAATGCACGGGTCACGTGCCCGATGCGGCCCTTAATTGTAGGATCTAGTAAAAGGGTTGATAACTGGGCTAGTTGGTAGTTGAACACACGCTAATGCCGTTAATATGTGTAGGATCTAGTTATACTTCGTCTCACCTTAGCATGGACTAACTGCGAAGGCTGTGCAAGCGCGAGCGGGTTGCCTTGTCTGCCTTGACTGGAGCACTCGCTGCACGAGCGCTCGTGCAGCCGCCGAGGCTTCATCCAAAGCGAATAGCTCGCGCTTTTAGCATGCGCGGCTAACAGTAGTCCATGCTAAGGTGAGATGAAGTTTATAGACGCTTTCAGCGCGCGCCAAATTGAGCCGCCATAGCCGACCTTCTCTTGTCTTGCCGCCATGCCGAGCCACTGAAGCGGGCGTTGACGAGGCTGTACAAGGGCCTATGCAGGAAACAAGGACACGGTAGAATCTAAAATGGCAATGACCTGTCCTGCTGTGGTAATGATGAAGTAGAGCGAACGGAATAAGAGGAAACAAAAACTGAAGGTCGGTTATGGCGGCGCCCATGCGCAGCTGCCTGAAAGCGTCTATAGAGGGTGCTTTACTTACAAACGGCAAGAATCAAAAGATACAAAAAATATTGCATAATCATACCTTGCACTTTGTGGCTTATTTACTTGTTCGTAGCCTTTTCCTCATATATGGCGCAGAATTTTTCCGGAACAAAGGAGTTGCATGCTCTTAGCTGCGCATGCAGATCGGGCGATTGAGCTGGGCTCGGGCCACGGGCTGTTCGCCGCCGATCTCGATCTAGATCTTCTTCGCCGTGCGTCCGCCCCTGCAGGAGGCGGCCAACGGGCGGCGCGAGATACGAGCCAGTCGAGAGGTAGATTATGGTGGCTTACATAACGTAGTTGTTGTTGTTGTTGAAAACTTTATTCGTACATTCAGAAGGGAAAAATGATGGGATCAGGCGACCGGGAGCCCTTGGGCCCCGGCGGCCTCCGCAGCCCATTCACAGGCCGCCGCTTGAACGACCGGATCTGAGCTACACATCATTGCGTCCCGCTGCTCCATAGTTTCGACGTTTCCATATCTCTTCGGGAGGTTGGGGCACCCCCACATCATGTGGGTGAGGTTGGCTGGCTAAGGACAAAATTTGCATATGCCCGTGTACCTATCGGGATAAATGTGCGAATATATTGTGGGATGAGGATATGTGTTTGTCTGCAATCGGCGCCAGGTATGTTCCTGGGCCTTGCTTAAGGATTTGTGGCCGGCGGGGTATCGTTTGCGAGCGAGACGGTATGCCTGCGTAATTTCCTGATACGTGGTCACTACATCCTTGTGGAGGGTCAAACCACTTTCCCTATCTCCCGGTGCCCGGTAGGCAAGTTCTCGGGCGGTGTTGTGGGCAAAGTCGTTGCCTGGGAGAGAGGAGTGGGCGGGTGCCCAGACAATGCTGACCGTGTCAGTAGGGACGATGTCCCGGAAGATCCTGGCCGCGAACCTCAATATGCGGCCCCGGGCGTAATTTTGAACTGCGCGCTTGGAGTCCGAAATGATGGTGGTAGCGTTAGGTAGCGTGAGGGCTAGAGCTATGGCTGTCTCTTCCGCATCTTCAGTACTGGTGGTGGCGATGGATCCACCGCTGAGAAGTACCCCCTGGGAGTTCGTGACGACCATCGTCATTGCCGGATTCGTGGCATGGTCGGCCGCGTCCGTATAAACTGCACCGAGATCCTGATGGTATCGTTCGTGAAGATGCTTGCAGCGGTCTCGGCGACGTGCATCGTGGTATTCCGGGTGCATGTTTTTCGGCAGTGGGGAGACCAGAAGGTGCTTCCGGACTTCCCTTGGGAGGTTCATTTTGGGCTGCGTCGTTCCCTCGTGTTGAATGCCTAGCGCGGCAAGAATATGTCGGCCCGTCGCCGTGGTGGTGAGGCGAGTATATTGAGAGTGAAGGTGTCCTTCAATGAGTTCTTCCACGGTGTTATGAACTCCGAGCGCTCGTAGTTTGTCAGTGGATGTGCCAATAGGGAGCCCTAAGGCCGTCTTGTACGCTCCTCGGATGATCGTGTTTAATTTGTTGCGTTCCACTGCGTAGGGTTTCATGTATGGGGCGACGTAGTTGATGCGACTAAGCACAAAAGCTTGTACGAGC
Organism: Ixodes scapularis; assembly: GCF_016920785.2. Classification (NCBI taxonomy): domain Eukaryota; kingdom Metazoa; phylum Arthropoda; class Arachnida; order Ixodida; family Ixodidae; genus Ixodes; species Ixodes scapularis. Next base: position 49,353 of record NW_024610098.1, on the reverse strand, counting down.
CGAATTAAATCATTTTCCTTCATTCCGTGATGCTTGTTTGATATTCGCTTGATGAGGCGGGATGTTTGATGTGTGACACTATCCAGTTTGCGGATCATTTCGCTGTTATGACCGTTGTCCTGGAACAACATACCCAAAATGCGAATGGTGTCGACCTCATTTATTTCTGTGCCTTGTAGAGTCAGCTTCAGTCTGCAAGGTTGTTCACGCGTCGCTTTGCCTCTCCGTACTGGTCTGAGCACCATGTACTCCGACTTCTCTGTGGAGCAGGCCATGTCTCGGATGCCTGCGTACTTTTGTACAGCGTCAATGCCTTCTTGCAATATACCTTCGAGACTTCCAGCCGTGCCTGCCTCCGCCCAAAGTGTGACGTCATCGGCGTAGAGACTGTGTTTGAGCCCGGGTATTTGATTTAACTGCTCTGGCAATCGACAGAGAGCAACGTTAAACAGGAAGGGGGAGAGGACTGCCCCCTGTGGGGTGCCTCGGCCACCCATGAATATCGTCTGAGAGGTGGTGTCTCCGACCCTTAGTGTGGCTGTACGACCTGTCAGAAACGCCTTCACGTAATTATAGGTCTTCGGTCCGACTTGGAGATATTCAAGATTTTCCATGATAGCCATATGGGACACGTTGTCGAAGGCTTTTTTAATGTCTAGGCCCACTACTGCTCGGTGGTTCTGTTGGTTGAGCGTGCAAATTGCTTGATGATGTATTTGAAGGAGGACGTCTTGAGTGGATAACCCCGGCCTGAATCCTATCATGGTGTGTGGGAGGAGGTCTTGATCATCGACATAGGCGTGCAGGCGAGCGAGTATGATATGTTCAAATAACTTTCCGATGCACGATGTGAGGGATATGGGCCTTAGATTTTCAAGTTGCAGAGGTTTCCCCGGCTTGGGTATGAACACCACTGTGCCATGCTTCCATTGCTCAGGAAGAGTGCCTTCCTCCCAGCACTGGTTAAAGTATTGGGTTAACGCCTCTATCGAGTTGTCGTCGAGGTTCCGTAGAGTCTTGTTTCGCACTCCATCGGCTCCCGGTGCCGAGGTGGTTTTGAGCTTCTGAAGGGCGGCTCTTACCTCGTATTCTAGTATCGGGGAGTCGAGTTCTTCATTAGGTGATCCACAGTAATCGGGGACGGTGGTGGGTATCTGGTTCCCTATGTACCGGGTTTGCAGTTCTTGTAGGAATGCGTCCATGTCACCGCGATGGTGATGTATGAGACGGCTCATGTTGCGGCGATGTTCTGCCTTCGTATTTTCTTGGTCAAGCAGGTGTTTGAGAAGGTGCCAGGTCTTGGCCATTCCCAAGCTACCCTGCATGTTGTCGCATATTTGATGCCATTGTTGATGGGTGAGGTTTGTCGCGTACTCCTCGATATCTTGATCTAGTCTCGCTATTCTAAGTTTGAGCGTTCGGTTATGCTTTTGTCGTAGCCATCGGTTGTGGAGGCTCTGTCTTGCCTGCCACATATGTAGCAGTCGATTGTCAATTTCCGTAATACCCGCTTCCTCTGGGATATCCTGTGTATACGTTTCAGCGTCGTCCTGCAGTTGCTGCGTCCATTCCTCGATATTATCGATGGTGGTGGGCGCTATTTCCTGTCGGATTTTACGCAAGCGATCCCATTCCGTGATCCGCACGCCTCTTTTCTTATGTTTGTATCCCGAGGTTGGGATTGTCGTGCTTAATATATAATGGTCGCTGCCGAGACACGCCTGAGTGTTAAACCACTCGCAACTTGCCATGTTTTTAACAAGAGTGAGGTCTGGACATGTGTCAGCACTAATACTGTTACCTATTCTCGTGGGGTGTTGTGGATCCGTTAGGAGGGTAAGCCCTTCCTGTTGTATCGCCATCCATAGATGCCTTCCTTTGGGTGTTTCGGTGCGATACCCCCAGGCAGCATGGGCGGCGTTAAAATCTCCCACAATTAGCAAGGGGTTCTGCTTAGCCCGGAGTAGCGTATCATGGAAGAGTGAGTGAAACCGATGCTGTTTGAACTTGGGGCTACTGTATATATTAAGCACAAATAGGCTCGGCTCCGCTGGTCTGCGTGGGACAATTTCTAGTAAGACGTGATCGATTTCTGATTGTGCGATGTCATGTCGAAGAGCAATAGAGTTCCGGTGTACGAGGGTGGCCGTACAACTATCTGGCATTGCGCCCTGGTACGTTTTGTAACTGGCGAGTTTAGGTGTCCCCCCAGTTTCCTGTAGGCAGATGATGGCGGGTGGAGTTTGTTGGGAGATTAAGTGTTGTTGCAGGTTTCCTCTTTTCCGTTGGTAGCTTCGGCAATTCCACTGCCAGACCGTATATTTATCGTTGGTCATCTTGGTGGGATATATTTCTGGTGGAGTACATAGGTTCCGATAGCCTCATGGGGTCCACGCCTTGTGGTGTTGTACTTCGGGAGGGCGACTCGAAACGAGACGGACGGCATTGCTGCTGCATCTGCTGCACAGTCCCTTCTAGTGGCGTGAGACGCGTTTCAAGTTTCTTCATGTTCTTTTCTAGGTCGAGAGTGTTATCGGTAAGTGTTTGCAACTGCGCTGTCGTTTCTTGATGCCGGACAGTATTTTCTCGATGCTGAGTCTGGATGGCTGTCATTATGTTTTGTATCATAGTTTCCAGTCTCGCTATGTCCTGTGGTTTCACAGCGGGTGCAAGTTCTGTGTGTGGAGCAGTAGTGTTCGGGTTTTCATGTGGCCCTTCGGCTGTCTCTACCGCTTTGCGTTTAGGGGCTGACCTCGGAACGTCCATCTGTTCTCTATCTGCCAGTGCGTTAACTTGTACAGGATTTGGGGATGCCAATGGTTGACGTTCGCGTTGAAGTTGCTCAATTAGAGCATTTTGTCGCTGTAACATTTGTCGGAGCTGCATGATTTCTGCGCGTAGCATTTGATTTTCATTATCTCTATTAGCTCGTTGGTCAGTAGAGGGATCAGTTACCGATGCCCAGGTCACCTTAGTGGTTATTGAGCCTCTGGAGGGTCTCTGGTTTTCCTCGCCGCCGACGGAGTTACTGTCACCTCGATCAGTTTTCTGCCCGATCAGTCCTCGCCCACCGCCGGCACTGCGACTGCTGCCACGCGCACTCTGACTACGTCTTCGCGCACTGCGACTGCGAGAGGTCCCTTGACTTGCGTATGCTGATTCAGCGGCAGAGCGCCGGTCCTTGGAGCGGCTTTGCCTTCCGATGCTAGGTCTTGAAGTGGGTGCTATAGCTTCTTCGTTTGCAGTTTGTTGCCTGCGTGCGGCCCTCTGTGGGGCGTGGAAGCGGTGCTGGCACGCTTTCGAACCAGACATATGCTCCCCACCACATATTGCGCAGCGCATCGTACATTCGTGGCTTCCCTCTGGGGCGAGGGTTCCGCATTTTGAGCAGCGTTTGTCGTCTGGTGTGGGGCAGATATCCTTCCTGTGTCCTACCTTGTAGCAGTTTTCACAGACTTCAATCTTTCTTCTATACAGCAAGCACCTGTATGTTGTGTTACGGTAGTTTACGTAGTAGGGCACCGATTTTCCTTCGAAGACGATGAGCACCGATGCCGTCTCTCCGAGACGTCGCGCTTGTAGTACCCTGGGCGTATTTTGTTCTAGGCTTCGTTCAATGTCCGCCGGGCTATCGTACGAGGGGATGTTGTGGATGACCCCTTTTGCCGAGTTGTCCGGCGCCGTAACGTAAGTAGTCGAGGAGTACGTTCTGGCACCGATCTTAACTTCCTTAAGGCTGCAGTAGGCGACCGCGTTATCTTCCTCAGGCGTACTGGCAATAACGATATTTTGTTCAGGCATGGTGCGGATGATATCTTTGTCCGCCCCACTTCGAAGCTGGGCGCAATGTTGGATGCTGTCGGAAATCTATGCAGCGCTCCATGATTTGGCGTTGAATCCTCCTTGGAGACGAATGACAACTTTGTAGTCTTCCGCAGGTAGTTGAGGTAGCGGTGGTAACTTTCGGGGTCTGAACTTGCTGCTCGGCGTTGACTGTTGCCGCGTGGCGGGTGTAGTTTCGGCGTCCGGGCTCTTGTGCCTGTGCTTCCGGTGCGCCGGAAGCCAACCAGGTTCTCGGAGCGTCTCCGGAGTAATTTCAGTGCCCTCGACAGTCACTTCCATGTCGTGGAGCTTGGGTCTTCGCCCTTCGAGCGGCCTCGCCCAGTGTTAGGCCTAGCTCCACCGGCGTGGTCTAACACACGTCTCGTAAAGCGAAAAAATCCCCACACAGATGAAATAGAAAATTCACACTGCGCTGAAACATTTGCCCAACTTTTGGTAACGTTGGAAGGGGTGGATAGCGAGGATTATTAGTCAGCCGGGATGAATTGAGACGGAGCTCATACAGAGCACTGCTCTAACTTTGTCGCTTCTTCTTCCTTCCTAACGTAGAACAAGCTCTGATTTCCGACTGGATTAGAAGTTACAACCACGTTCGAAATTATCGGAAGTGCAGGGTGAGGCTGTGCGGCCGTAAGGATCAGCACATTTGGCACGCCTCACAAAATTCGAATTCCAAACGTACGTACTTGATACAGACCACGCAAACGTCGTTTCGCAAAACAAATATATATATATATATATATATATATATATATATATATATATATATATTTGTTTTGCGAAACGACGTTTGCGTGGTCTGTATCAAGTACGTACGTTTGGAATTCGAATTTTGTGAGGCGTGCCAAATGTGCTGATCCTTACGGCCGCACAGCCTCACCCTGCACTAATACTTTAGAACCGAAGGGCCTTAACAGTTCGAAAGGATCATTGCCGTCTTTTTTTATGGACATTTAATTGAGATCTTCTAATCGGTACCGCACTGTTTTTTTTTGTTTTTTTTTTTCTCGCTTCATCGTTTAATGTGACACGAGCAAACGCGTAACATTGGGCCTCTCATTGGCTTCACATGACACCAGGTATAGTTGGGTTATACCCAACCACATGTCCCAAAAACTGGTTTTATGATAAGAATGGCAGTAATAATATTATATTTAATTATTTCCATAGTATTTATTGCATCGGTATCGAGATATATTAAACTTTTAAGCGAGAATTTAGTTGAGTAGGCACCCGCTAAACGGTAAGCATTTTTCCAATTAACTTCTTCTTTTTTCCGGCCGTTTTTTCTTTGATTGAAAGAAAAGGATAACGAAGTCTCCTTTTCTTTCTGACTGACGAAGAGCCTACCAGGCCCGAAACGTTTCACTGATCTCTTTTTTGGCAACCTCCTCGGCTAACTCCTTTAAGGGCTGATATTGTGTTGAGCATATTTCTCTCGAGTGCCGTCTTTTGTTCCCAGGTGCTGTTCCGTTGATCATGGCCTCGGGACGTGCCCCTGCCCTCCTAGGCCTGGAGACCGTTGCCATCGTGGGGACCTCCATCATTAAGTATTTGCACACTCTTGTTATTTTTAACGGTAGTGGCCCGACGGTTGTTTCGAAATCTGGTGGTGTAATTTCGGATTTTTTTTCTATCGTAGACAGTCTCCCCCGTCACGTCAATTCCATTTTTTTACAAATCGGGTCAAATGATATTTGCCGTTTACCGCCTTTCCAGTGCGCCATTTTATTTAATAATCTTATTTTACACATTCGGCAAAAACGACCGGACGTGACTATAATTATCTCTAGCGTTCCTCCCCGGTTGGAGGATAATTTTAGGCCCCGTGGACCAGGCTACATACGATGGATTAACGAAAAAATCTTTGAATTAAACTTTTTTCTGAGGGAGTTCTCTTTTATTTACGAAAATGTAGTATTCTTAAATCACCGTTCTTTTTTTGAGACCCCTCATCGTTTTTTGTCTTTCGATGGGTTACACCTAAGTAGGGAGGGTATAGCTGAATTGGCCAACCATTTCAAAGATTTTTTAGTTACTCACTTGCTGTGCAAGTGTCCCTTTACACCTAGGTCCCCTGAATTTGAAGATGTTGCCCGAGGGAGGAGGGTACATAGTGGGCAGGTTTCAGGGGTTGTTCCTCCTTCTTTCGGCACGCCTTCAGATTCTGTTCTATTATCGTTGCCGGAGTCATTCCCGCAGCTTTCACGGCAAAGTGTGAGGGATGGCTCCGCACGTAATAGAAATCCCTTAGCGGGTCGTTTTCGACGCGCTCCTCAATGTAAACGCCGACGTTCGTCGGATTCACATTGACTCCCACAGGCTTTTCTCCAACCCTTTTTTAATCTTCGCGTTGGTTTCGATAAATTAATTCGATATGAATCCCATAAACTTTTTTTGCAAAACTGCCGCACACAAAAAAAGATTCCGTTCGGTTTTTATAACACATATACAGCTCCAACCATACAGTTATCCCATGTAAATGTACAGACATGGGATAGCGCTATTTTTAATTTTAGAATGTCTTTACTGGACATTACAATACAGCAGTCAATGGAAAATATTCGTGCTTTAGAGTCTCAGATCGATATTATTTTAAAAACTTCCCCTGGTTTACCTTTAATAATATTAAAAGAATTGCAGCATTACATACATAAAAAGGAGCGAGAAGTAATTAATACTAAACGACGTAAGGCACTTAGAGATAATGTACTCTTGGATTTTTTCTCGCCCCTAATAGAAAAATGGAAAAACTTCTTTTCACGCCTAATTAATAGAACACAGCATACTAATCCATGTAACTCAGAACATTCTACAGATTTGGGTGGAGAAAAGTCCGAAATATTCAATTATTCTTCCTATATAATTTCTAAACACGAAGAGATAGTTCTCAAGAAAGGATTAAAGTTTTGCCCCACTCCTCGCAACAATAGTGATGATTTGGACTTGCACAAAGGTTTAAATGAATTTGCACGGCAATTGCACTGTAAAGTTTTTTTCAAAGGAGCTCCTTATCAAGAGCCTTTATATAAACACAAATCCTATTGGATTCCGCCGTTAAATAAACAAAATGTTAATGTCATAAAATACATAGAGGCGGTCCAGAAAGATATTTTATCAGCGTATAAAAAAGACAGACCACTTAGTAATAATTTAACTTATAAGGATAGGCAATGCTTAAAAAACCTGACGGATAACAGAGATATCATAATAGCCCAGGCTGACAAAGGGGGAGGTATATGCATAGTTAACACAGCCGACTATGTATCGGAAGCAATTAAACAACTGAACGACACTAAGTTCTATAAAAAACTAGATTATGATCCAACACTTAAGTTTCGAGAGACAATAAAAACACAATTAAAATACCTAGTAGATAATAAGAAAATAGAGAAAAACATTTCCACGTATCTCATTCAGGAAAATCCGAGACCAGGACAGTTCTATATGCTAATGAAAGTACATAAGCAAAATCACCCAGGTAGACCAATTATTTCGGGAATAGGTACTAATACAGAAAATATTTCCGCCTTTATTGACGAACAAATTAAAAGTACTGCAGCCGGTGCCCCGTCCTACGTAAAAGACTCCTCTCATTTTCTCAATTTGATTAATGATATCCAAATAGATTTTAGGACTAATACTACGTTGCTTGTCACAATGGACGTAGTGTCTCTTTACACTAATATACCGCATGATGAAGGTATTCAAGCAGTTCTTAATATTGTTAATGAGAACGACCTCACTGTTAGTAAAAGCGTCTTAAATGTTTTTATGCACTTAGCTTTAGAGCTTAATAACTTCACATTTATGAATGAGCATTATTTACAAATACATGGCGCAGCAATGGGATCTCGCTTCTCTCCCTCCTATGCAAATATATATATGATGTCTTTAGAGGAGCGGCTATTTAACTCTTTCCCGCATAAACCCCTTTTTTATAAACGTTTCCTAGACGACATATTTATAATTTGGAATAATGGGGAAGATAAGCTCTTTGAATTTATTAATTTTGCCAACAATTTTAATCCACATATTAAATTTACGTATAAATACTCTGATACAGAAATAGAGTTTCTAGATATTAAGGTAAGACTTACTGAAAATGGTTTGAAAACAACCTTATATCGAAAACCTACAGATAGACGTCAATTTCTACATTATAAAAGCTGTCATCCAATACAAAACAAAAAAGGTATACCATACAGTCAAATGCTACGCTTAAGACGCTTATGTTCAGAAGATAATGATTTTGATATAAAAGCTAGAGCACTAGGAGAGGATTTCATTAACCGTGGATACCCCTTACCGCTAATAAATAATTCTATATCAAAAAGTCGAACGATCTCTCGGAACGCGTGTTTAGTAGAGCGGCCGAAAAGAAATAATCATGAATTACGACTAATCTTACCTTACCAATCAAAACTTCCAAACATAAACAATATTCTTAGACGACACATGAATATTTTACACATGGACACAGCTTTAAAGGCAGTTATCCCTCGACCCCCTGGTATAGCGTTCAAGAGACCACGTAATTTATTAGATTTATTTAAACAGTCCCGAAACTCCATCGGACGTAGCCTGGTCCCGATTGGTTGCACCAAGTGCAATCATAACCAATGCAGTTTATGTGGGGACATAATTATAGCTAACTCGATTCGTAGCACAGCGAATAACTTTAATTGGAAAATAAATGGTACCTTTGACTGTAATTCGGAAAATGTTATTTATTTAATTCAATGTAGAAAATGCCAAATTCAATACATAGGAGAAACTAAAACAAGCATAAGAAAACGCATGAATCTACATAAAAGTCATATACGTAAACACGTTGCCGGACCGGTTTCCCGTCACTTAAACTCCGCAGGACATAACGGACTTTCTGATTTTAATTTTATTATACTCCAGGGGGGCTTTCGAACCACCAGAGATCGAAAAAATAAAGAATCTGAATTTATCTATAGATTTAATACTTTAGAACCGAAGGGCCTTAACAGTTCGAAAGGATCATTGCCGTCTTTTTTTATGGACATTTAATTGAGATCTTCTAATCGGTACCGCACTGTTTTTTTTTTTTTTTTTTTCGCTTCATCGTTTAATGTGACACGAGCAAACGCGTAACATTGGGCCTCTCATTGGCTTCACATGACACCAGGTATAGTTGGGTTATACCCAACCACATGTCCCAAAAACTGGTTTTATGATAAGAATGGCAGTAATAATATTATATTTAATTATTTCCATAGTATTTATTGCATCGGTATCGAGATATATTAAACTTTTAAGCGAGAATTTAGTTGAGTAGGCACCCGCTAAACGGTAAGCATTTTTCCAATTAACTTCTTCTTTTTTCCGGCCGTTTTTTCTTTGATTGAAAGAAAAGGATAACGAAGTCTCCTTTTCTTTCTGACTGACGAAGAGCCTACCAGGCCCGAAACGTTTCACTGATCTCTTTTTTGGCAACCTCCTCGGCTAACTCCTTTAAGGGCTGATATTGTGTTGAGCATATTTCTCTCGAGTGCCGTCTTTTGTTCCCAGGTGCTGTTCCGTTGATCATGGCCTCGGGACGTGCCCCTGCCCTCCTAGGCCTGGAGACCGTTGCCATCGTGGGGACCTCCATCATTAAGTATTTGCACACTCTTGTTATTTTTAACGGTAGTGGCCCGACGGTTGTTTCGAAATCTGGTGGTGTAATTTCGGATTTTTTTTCTATCGTAGACAGTCTCCCCCGTCACGTCAATTCCATTTTTTTACAAATCGGGTCAAATGATATTTGCCGTTTACCGCCTTTCCAGTGCGCCATTTTATTTAATAATCTTATTTTACACATTCGGCAAAAACGACCGGACGTGACTATAATTATCTCTAGCGTTCCTCCCCGGTTGGAGGATAATTTTAGGCCCCGTGGACCAGGCTACATACGATGGATTAACGAAAAAATCTTTGAATTAAACTTTTTTCTGAGGGAGTTCTCTTTTATTTACGAAAATGTAGTATTCTTAAATCACCGTTCTTTTTTTGAGACCCCTCATCGTTTTTTGTCTTTCGATGGGTTACACCTAAGTAGGGAGGGTATAGCTGAATTGGCCAACCATTTCAAAGATTTTTTAGTTACTCACTTGCTGTGCAAGTGTCCCTTTACACCTAGGTCCCCTGAATTTGAAGATGTTGCCCGAGGGAGGAGGGTACATAGTGGGCAGGTTTCAGGGGTTGTTCCTCCTTCTTTCGGCACGCCTTCAGATTCTGTTCTATTATCGTTGCCGGAGTCATTCCCGCAGCTTTCACGGCAAAGTGTGAGGGATGGCTCCGCACGTAATAGAAATCCCTTAGCGGGTCGTTTTCGACGCGCTCCTCAATGTAAACGCCGACGTTCGTCGGATTCACATTGACTCCCACAGGCTTTTCTCCAACCCTTTTTTAATCTTCGCGTTGGTTTCGATAAATTAATTCGATATGAATCCCATAAACTTTTTTTGCAAAACTGCCGCACACAAAAAAAGATTCCGTTCGGTTTTTATAACACATATACAGCTCCAACCATACAGTTATCCCATGTAAATGTACAGACATGGGATAGCGCTATTTTTAATTTTAGAATGTCTTTACTGGACATTACAATACAGCAGTCAATGGAAAATATTCGTGCTTTAGAGTCTCAGATCGATATTATTTTAAAAACTTCCCCTGGTTTACCTTTAATAATATTAAAAGAATTGCAGCATTACATACATAAAAAGGAGCGAGAAGTAATTAATACTAAACGACGTAAGGCACTTAGAGATAATGTACTCTTGGATTTTTTCTCGCCCCTAATAGAAAAATGGAAAAACTTCTTTTCACGCCTAATTAATAGAACACAGCATACTAATCCATGTAACTCAGAACATTCTACAGATTTGGGTGGAGAAAAGTCCGAAATATTCAATTATTCTTCCTATATAATTTCTAAACACGAAGAGATAGTTCTCAAGAAAGGATTAAAGTTTTGCCCCACTCCTCGCAACAATAGTGATGATTTGGACTTGCACAAAGGTTTAAATGAATTTGCACGGCAATTGCACTGTAAAGTTTTTTTCAAAGGAGCTCCTTATCAAGAGCCTTTATATAAACACAAATCCTATTGGATTCCGCCGTTAAATAAACAAAATGTTAATGTCATAAAATACATAGAGGCGGTCCAGAAAGATATTTTATCAGCGTATAAAAAAGACAGACCACTTAGTAATAATTTAACTTATAAGGATAGGCAATGCTTAAAAAACCTGACGGATAACAGAGATATCATAATAGCCCAGGCTGACAAAGGGGGAGGTATATGCATAGTTAACACAGCCGACTATGTATCGGAAGCAATTAAACAACTGAACGACACTAAGTTCTATAAAAAACTAGATTATGATCCAACACTTAAGTTTCGAGAGACAATAAAAACACAATTAAAATACCTAGTAGATAATAAGAAAATAGAGAAAAACATTTCCACGTATCTCATTCAGGAAAATCCGAGACCAGGACAGTTCTATATGCTAATGAAAGTACATAAGCAAAATCACCCAGGTAGACCAATTATTTCGGGAATAGGTACTAATACAGAAAATATTTCCGCCTTTATTGACGAACAAATTAAAAGTACTGCAGCCGGTGCCCCGTCCTACGTAAAAGACTCCTCTCATTTTCTCAATTTGATTAATGATATCCAAATAGATTTTAGGACTAATACTACGTTGCTTGTCACAATGGACGTAGTGTCTCTTTACACTAATATACCGCATGATGAAGGTATTCAAGCAGTTCTTAATATTGTTAATGAGAACGACCTCACTGTTAGTAAAAGCGTCTTAAATGTTTTTATGCACTTAGCTTTAGAGCTTAATAACTTCACATTTATGAATGAGCATTATTTACAAATACATGGCGCAGCAATGGGATCTCGCTTCTCTCCCTCCTATGCAAATATATATATGATGTCTTTAGAGGAGCGGCTATTTAACTCTTTCCCGCATAAACCCCTTTTTTATAAACGTTTCCTAGACGACATATTTATAATTTGGAATAATGGGGAAGATAAGCTCTTTGAATTTATTAATTTTGCCAACAATTTTAATCCACATATTAAATTTACGTATAAATACTCTGATACAGAAATAGAGTTTCTAGATATTAAGGTAAGACTTACTGAAAATGGTTTGAAAACAACCTTATATCGAAAACCTACAGATAGACGTCAATTTCTACATTATAAAAGCTGTCATCCAATACAAAACAAAAAAGGTATACCATACAGTCAAATGCTACGCTTAAGACGCTTATGTTCAGAAGATAATGATTTTGATATAAAAGCTAGAGCACTAGGAGAGGATTTCATTAACCGTGGATACCCCTTACCGCTAATAAATAATTCTATATCAAAAAGTCGAACGATCTCTCGGAACGCGTGTTTAGTAGAGCGGCCGAAAAGAAATAATCATGAATTACGACTAATCTTACCTTACCAATCAAAACTTCCAAACATAAACAATATTCTTAGACGACACATGAATATTTTACACATGGACACAGCTTTAAAGGCAGTTATCCCTCGACCCCCTGGTATAGCGTTCAAGAGACCACGTAATTTATTAGATTTATTTAAACAGTCCCGAAACTCCATCGGACGTAGCCTGGTCCCGATTGGTTGCACCAAGTGCAATCATAACCAATGCAGTTTATGTGGGGACATAATTATAGCTAACTCGATTCGTAGCACAGCGAATAACTTTAATTGGAAAATAAATGGTACCTTTGACTGTAATTCGGAAAATGTTATTTATTTAATTCAATGTAGAAAATGCCAAATTCAATACATAGGAGAAACTAAAACAAGCATAAGAAAACGCATGAATCTACATAAAAGTCATATACGTAAACACGTTGCCGGACCGGTTTCCCGTCACTTAAACTCCGCAGGACATAACGGACTTTCTGATTTTAATTTTATTATACTCCAGGGGGGCTTTCGAACCACCAGAGATCGAAAAAATAAAGAATCTGAATTTATCTATAGATTTAATACTTTAGAACCGAAGGGCCTTAACAGTTCGAAAGGATCATTGCCGTCTTTTTTTATGGACATTTAATTGAGATCTTCTAATCGGTACCGCACTGTTTTTTTTTTGTTTTTTTCTCGCTTCATCGTTTAATGTGACACGAGCAAACGCGTAACATTGGGCCTCTCATTGGCTTCACATGACACCAGGTATAGTTGGGTTATACCCAACCACATGTCCCAAAAACTGGTTTTATGATAAGAATGACAGTAATAATATTATATTTAATTATTTCCATAGTATTTATTGCATCGGTATCGAGATATATTAAACTTTTAAGCGAGAATTTAGTTGAGTAGGCACCCGCTAAACGGTAAGCATTTTTCCAATTAACTTCTTCTTTTTTCCGGCCGTTTTTTCTTTGATTGAAAGAAAAGGATAACGAAGTCTCCTTTTCTTTCTGACTGACGAAGAGCCTACCAGGCCCGAAACGTTTCACTGATCTCTTTTTTGGCAACCTCCTCGGCTAACTCCTTTAAGGGCTGATATTGTGTTGAGTATATATATATATATATATATATATCTTGGAAGACGGGCCCTTTCCGACATTTGCAAGCTGAGATGACGTGCCACGTCACTGTCGCTTGTCGTCAAGCGTTGACAAGCAACGCTTGTCTTCAACCAAGTTAAGCGAATTCCTTGAACACATAAAAATATGTAATGGAATCGAAAAACAGAGGATGAAGAGGAGGCAAGCGATAAGGCAATGCGATCTCAAGGCAGAGCGGCCAGGCGAGGACAACCTCTTCCACAATTCCTCGCGTACGGGCCGGGGCGCTTGGGGGATTCCGCAAAACGGCTATTGATCGATGCAAAGATCGACCGGTGATTGTTACTGAGAGTGCTATCAGTACGCACCGAGCTTGCCGCACTTCCTACATATTGCGCGTAAATGACCACTGTCGCCTGTGCGCGACGCTGCTAGTACCAACGTACAGAACCGAAACATGCAAACGTTGGAATGCAGTGCTTGTACAGCACTGCGATGCAAGTTTTCAGTACTGGACGGCATGGCACCCCTACTAGTTCTAGTCCAAGAGGAATGTACCACGAACTGCTTTGAAGAAGCAGCAAGGTAGGCAGAACAGCCAAAAATTTATCGGTGCGAGTAGCACGAGAGTGCCCGTGCAAAGATGACTTGAACAAACACGCCAGCTGCCAACGTACCTGCTTATCCAAAAAAATTTAAGACTTATTGAAGTCATTATTGTTGCTTTTTTATTAAAGCTAAAACATTTCGCATGCTCAGTAAAATCTGTGGTTCCATGTTGTATTAGCTTTGCAATTTAGGTGTTTTGAATTCAGGGGAAGAAAAGCTATTGTAAACTCTGGCGTGGTGTCTGCCAATGTAACATTATTTCATCCAGCGAAAAACAGTGAGCTACACACTGGTAGAGTAACTGATATGCACTGCTTGCAGAGCAGAGTACTACATCGGTTTTCCAGTCCATAGCTTACCATCCATATCACACCCCTCAGCTCCTCTCCGAGGAGCCTGTTGAAGGAGTCGCCCGATTCCTGCTGAAGCCCCTAGTGTCGGAGGCCCTCGGCCTTCCTTCCTGGTTAGGGCTGGGGCCTCACGGCTTTTCTTCCGAGGTGGGGCAGGGGCTGGAGCTTCTCGGCCACCCTTCTGTGTTGCCGCTGGAGCCTCTTGACCTCTCTTCCGTGGTGCAGCTGGTGCACGTCGGCCTTCCTTTAGCATTGGCCTTTTGGCTCGAGCTCTTTCAAGTCCCTTCCAAGCTGGGGCTAGAGAAAAGAAAAGCACGGGTTGCAAGTGCTACCAACAGTCTTTATACCAGACTCAGGTTTATTACTGACCAGGATATGCAAATAGCCTTAATCATTTCAGAAACATTTTGAAGAACGAGTGCACATCTCAGTAGCTCTTGCACCTCCGCACGCGTTCATAAAAATAATTTGTGGCCAGACTGAATATTTGTACGATGCCGGATGCTCAACAGTGCCCGTGTATCAGTGACCATAGTGATCTAGGACGCGATACAGTGACACTGCTGTAATGGGGGACTTTACCATGAATGTTAAAGACAGAACCAACTGGTGGCCTCTGCAACATATGTGTGCGGTCTGAGTATGGACCACGGCTCAGTACGGACCGAGACTACAACAAATGGTGCCAAAATCGCTGCTGGCGCTACAGTGCTTCTTGACAAAATACATTGGCATTTAGCGCATCGGTTCCGGCGCTGAAAATCATGGGGATAGCAGCCTTACTGAGTTTCTGCGTGAATGCGCAGTGCAGAAACCTCTTTTGTCCTTTGGGCAAGCACATTAGGTTTCCCAGCATACGTATGGACATGAAAGCATGAAAGCATACATGCATGACTCGACATAGACAGTATTTATTTCTCAGTCATCATGCGCCCAACATTAACACTGTGAGCTATGTTTAAACTTCTGTGTTTTTGGAGTGTATTTGTGCTAAATTCAGACGACGTTTTTCTGAGGTCTCTTTTTTCTTCTCAAATTCTGAGTTTTTCAAAGCGTTCATTCATGGCACACAAATATTTCTCAGTTCATGGCAGATAGTTCAAAGTTGTTTGTGTTAATAGCGTCATAGGTTCTTTATAAAGATATGTGGGAGAACAGAAGTAAAAGATTTTTAAAGAGCAACGACAGCTTTATTGTTCAGTTATTGTTTCCAACACTTATGGTGAAACTCAGCGCTTATTACAACATTTATTATATGCAGGCGTGCTTTTCACAGTTGAAGTTAGGGAAAGGAGCACTCCCGACAAGCTACGCCAAACACAGGACATTCTTAATGCAATCGCACTGTTTATGCGGAAACTCGGATCGAGTGTGCAACCTGACAGAAGCTGCTCATACATACACGCTTAAAAATGTGTGCAAAGGTTTAATCTTCAACAAAAGGACGCCAGAGAAAGACGAAGAAGCATCTCAGAAAAAAACAACCTCGTATGAAGGCCACTAGAGGGCGAAATTAATTTGTTTGACCTTGGTTGGACCATTATCAGTGTGCGACACATACTTCATCGTATATGGGGCCAAAATACAGTCTAGTGTAAAGCTTAAGAAAAAAAAGTAGAAGGTACAAAAGTGGAACATACAAGAGTTTAAATTAGAAACAAAGAAGTTGGAAAAGATGTCCGAGGATCGCAGGTAGAGTTTATTGTATTTATATGAACACAGTGAACCCAAGCTCTGTTGCACACTTTAGATAGGTTGTTGATCTGCACGGTCTCTCCACAGCAGGAATAAACATTCGCTCGCGATAAATTAATGAGCAACACCAATGTCACGTTACATGTATGCGTTCATGTCGTACGCATGCACATGCAGGGTGACTAGATGTCCTTGCTTGAGGGACAGGAGAGGTTTCCGCACTGCTTGATTTGCAGTGTAAGAAAGGACGCGTCAAATGCCAATGCATTTCGTTGAGAAGCAGCATAGCGCCAGCAGCGATTTCAGCAGATCTTTTTTATTTTTCCTAAAATAATACTGAACTGAAATCTGTATTTCGCCAAATGAAGGCAATGGGAGCATTAAACTGGAAGCTACTAAACCCAAGACATCACTTTTATGGCAATATCTAAAACAAATTGCTGCATTTTTGGAAAAGAATGACGCGAAACTGGTGTCCGCCTGATGCCACATTCCTGAACTAGCAAGCTAGGAAGAAGCCAGGTAATGCGACATCAGACTGGTAACGTGATGTTAAATGACCTGCCAACTTCGCTCAATCCCTTCATTCTTTACCAAAAATACAGCCATTCATTCAAGATATTGTTATAAAAGTTAATTAGCTCCTGAGGTTTGTAGCTTCTCGTTGAACGCTCCCACTGTCTTCTGAAAAATAGATTTCAATTCAGTTCCTTTAACCTCATTATGTAATATTTCTATTGAAACTATATCTCCGATTTATAATTGGAAGTTTTAAAAAAGCGAAGTTCAAGCAGGTGGCAACTCCACGCCAGAAGAGACGATTCAACCAGCGGTGTTATAGTGCGAGGGAGTGAGTCGGATGTCTGCAAAGAGGCTTGCGGTTGTTTCTGAAAGCTGGCCACTTTGGCTTTTAGTCAGAGGGACGATTGAACGGAGTATATCTTCGGCAAATTAAGGATTGGGCATGTTACATCCTGTGACAGAGCAGTTGAAACGGTACCTTCAGCGTTAAGTTTGAGGGGCAGTGAATAAGTCAAATTTGGGGGTTTTACGTGCCAAACCAACGGCGGGCGGGCATCTGGCAAGCCCCAGCGGAGGACTCAGGATTAATTTCAACCATCTGGGGATCCTTTGACATGCAACCGAAAGCTCGGTTACACGGCGCCTTCTCCGCAATAAGCCTCCGGCAGATAGTGGGCACCTCGGCCGGAATTCTAACCCGCCGCATGGGGATCCGTAGGCCGGCGCTCTCGCCTCGGAGCCATCGACCCAAGCAGCACAATTCCCTGGTTCAAGCTTGAGCCTGCTTGGGCAGCCGGGGAAAGTTTCCCCGGCCCAAGCACCATTTTGCTCCAAGGGGCAAGCTATCCATAGCCTGGCTAGCCACCCTGGCAGTTCAGTGGGGGTTCCTTGTCTAGCCAAGCTTGGCTCTATGGCGTCTCTACAGCCAGGCTCATGCTGGCAGTTCAGTGGTCAGTCAAGCTTGGCAAAACTGTGTAAATACGGACTGGGCCAGAGTGGCAGTTCAGCGGTCGGCCAAGCTTAGCCAAACGGAGTAAATACAACCTGGGCCACGATGGCATTTCAGCAGTCAGCCAAGCTTGGCAATACGGTGAAGATGTAGCTCGGGCCAGGGTGGCAGTTCAATCGTCAGCCAATCTCAGCTGTACAGTAAAGCTCGGTCGATTTATCTGCACCGGTGCATAAAAGTGCAGGGTGGTGCTTTCAGTGGTATCTCAATACATACATCAGAAGCACTGCCCTACACTTTTCTGCACCAGTGCAAAAGGTGCAGGTAAATTGAAAGAGCTTAGTATAAACACGGTCCATTGCCAAGGACCCATTTCAGTTAGCTGTGAGCAAACCTTGCAAGCATCCTGGGAGGCCCGATTTGTACCCTTTGATAAGCTTATATTACGAGTCTTTGCATCAAGAAATATGATAGTGGACAAAACCCATTTGCAATTACCTAGTACAATTCGATTTTTCGCAATGTCCTCATGAGTTGCTAAGTAGCAACAGAACAAAACAATTTAAAGTCTGCCATTTCAATTTTGCTACAAATTTATGGATGGAATGCACGAGAAAGAAGACTCAGAACAATGTTTCTTCTTTTATTTCTTTATTTTCAATTTTCGTTTTTGTCATGCTTGACATCACGTCTGCGAGCTGTTCAGGATGTCAGCGTGGACGTCAAAGTCGCCCTCTGGCAGGCTGCTGGGCAGGACAGTGACGAATTGGGCTGAGAGGATGGCCGCGTCTTGAATCTTCTTGGCCATCCTCTCAGCCCTGCCTCCCTCGCGATCCGGGGCCCCAGACAAGTAGTCCCCAATGGCACGCTCCACGTCGGTCACGTTGCCTCCCACTCGGCTCCGGATTATAGCTGGAGAAAAAGAAAACAAAAAAACAGCAGAAGCGAATGTTATGCACGCCACAAAGCAAGTCACAAAATGCATTAGGGGCCTATAGAAACAGGGGGAAACTCTCGTGCAGTAATTTATTCCAAGTCGAGTTTAGGGCTGCCGAAGAAAGAATTACCATATTTATTCTAAACAGGTTAACCATTTGCTGGAAACTGTTCTTTACCAGTAGGAGTTGATCTGTGATCATAACCAAACAAGATCGACCTATAGACCAATCCGCTGTTTCAAACAAGCCTGCATTTGGCCACATTAAATGTAGGCACTGTGCATGCACGGAAATGAGCTTCCTGTGAGGTGAGGCGTTTGTGCACGCACCATTTTGACAACAGCGTCACTGCGGTGGCGTGGCATCAAAGCCATGTGTTCGTCTACAAAGGCCTGTTCACACATACATCACAGCGCCAACTCAGTGAAAAGCACCGACTTTGCACATGACCAGTGGTTTCACAAGAGGGAAGGGTGGGGGAGGGGGGGGGAGTGCACGAGACTAGTGGCTTGCAGGCTTTTGCATTCACAACTCGCAAGTGGGAAAGGTGGGGGGGGGGCACCACCTTAGGTGCAGCGCTCGGGGGGGGGGGGGGGGGGGGGTGTCATGGCGGGCCACGCAACCCTATAGTGACATCACTGCATATGACCCCACATTTTCCTGCTCACACACACAATTCAGAGCCAGCTTTAGGCATTGACAGCAGTGCTGAATGTTATTTAAACACCAATATTAATCTGCTAACTAACCTAAGAATAAGCTAATGTATGCCCCGTTTGAGAGAACCCAGACGCTGCTCTCACCAGCCACTGCAAAGCAATGAAGTTTCATGCACGCGCACCATGGGCAGTGCATGATTATGAACTCTGAGCTCCATGTGAAATTAAATTTGTGCGACCAGGGGACCTAAGCCGCTGTGAACGACAGAAGAGAGCATGCGTGCTCGACAAAGAGATGAAGAGGCAAAATGAAAAAGAGTTGTAACAGTTGAAAAGGCAAACATAAGAAACAGAATTAAAACAGGTAACCCCATGAGAGTTCGACAGGACTGCAGTTCCCGACTGTAACAGCCGAAATAATTTTTAACTGGGAATGTATGAATGAGGCTCTACCGTATATACAAACAATACTTAAAATTGAAAGAATAAAATGTGAAGGACAAGCACAGGACAACCACATTCTTTCGTAATTGTCCTGTGTTTGTCCTTTGCATTTTATTCTTTCAATCTTAAGTATTAATTTTCAACTCAGTGCAATTCGTTTAGAGTCCCTGAAAGATTAAGTTTTTCATAATCCAGATTCCATAGCAATACCACTAATATGGTGCATTACTTGAAACATCAGCTCACCACCTAAGAAACCTCGACTAAGAAGCAAGAAGGGAAAAGCCTCGACTTGATTAGAAAATCAGGGGAAATGACTAACCATGATGATGAAGAAAGTGCTTGCTTTATAAACACTTATTCAGGAATTATATGAAAATACTCTTGCCACTTTACGCGCACGTTTACAAACCACAAATTTTGCTTAAAACTGATCCAGTAATTCTTCAGATTCTTGGCAGCTGACGAATTAAAAGAAAAAAGTTCCCATCATTTTTAATTAGCAATGAAGGTGTGGAATGAAAACACCTTACGAACGGCCACGGCACAGAGCTGCGTGCCCCTGAACGGCCGCTTGTTGCCCCTGCGGCCGCAGATGCTGAAGTGCATCTGCACCTGCTTCCGCGGGAGCCGCTCCAGGGTGCGCCGCACAGCCTCCGCGATTGTAGTGCCACCCAGGCCGGGGAGCTGCTCTTTCTACACGAATAAAAGAAAAAAATATTGCACTTTAAGAATCACAGTTTATTTAATATGAGTAAGATGAAAACTGACTATGGCATGGCATCCATCTCACCTAAGTGAAAAGGTAATGTGAAATTGCATTAACTCTGTTGACAGTATTTACTACACTATTATATAAAAGAGAGTACGGAAGATCTAATGAAAACAAACCCTGAAGAAGGGGAGCAAGGGAAAAAAGGACAAACACATATCTCGAAACACACCTAGCTGCATTTGGAGATTTGTGTTTGTCTTTTGTCGCCATACCTTTTCTCCAGAGTTACTACTGTTATTGTCCTGCTAGCTTCCACCTCTGCAATTATTGCATTATCATCATACTGAAGATCGATCCAGACTTTTACTGAAAGTAATTAATAGATCAGGTAATTGGCCCCTGCTGTTCTTGATGTCCTTGTTGCCTTCTTCCCTTCATTTTATACTTTCCAGCGAGCACTGATTGCCCTTAATCATTCTATATGCCCCTGTTCTTAACTCAAAAGTATGTAGAGGTGTGAAAACAATAAGGCCATATCTTCAATCGTAAAGCTGCCTTGATAAGTGGCTGTCTGTGACTAAATAGAGATAATGGTTAAGCTAACATTTTGGTAAAATTTAGATACGAAGCAGTTGAACATATGCCGTCGCTCCATTTCTCAAACCGGTTGAGTCACAAGGCGCTAACATATAGTGAAAAAAAGTTTGATATTCACCAGGAGAGCCTGATCAGCAGGGTTGATGAGGCGCCTCTCTGCCGCCTCAAAATCTTCCATTGTCGCCAGCGGTAAAATAAAAACCGCTGGCGGCACTGGGGCATCAGGCGGGCAGTTCGCACGCTCAAGTTGAGCGATGCGCACTGCCAGCTGTTTGCCTGGTTTGCCAGGACCTGCGCCGTGTCCTGGCGGAGAAGGTGCACCTCGTGCCGCGCATCCAAGAGGACCTTCAGAAGCTCCGACTGCAAGGCTAAAATAGAGGCAAAGAAAATTCTTGTGGTCAGAGATCTACGAGGGAAACGTGCTGAAAACAACACTTCACCTAAGACTAAAAAGAAAAAACAATGATAAAAAAAATTATAGCTCAAAAAAATATTTCCAAGCCTTATGCAATTGATGGCAGCAAATGTAGGCCGTCCTGCCAGTGGACCTTCCGTCGCACATATTGTTTACGTCCAAGCAATAAATTATACTTTGTTCCACGTTTCGAGAGACCAGAAACCTACAAATCATAGACGTGATCGTAGCTTCAAATTTAGCTACTTTAGAAATTCCAGCTCCAAATATGTGCCCGTTATCACTTCAAGGTCCACAGTAAAAAAAGTCCGGCTCCTAGCAGATCATTACTAAGTTCCCCCTTTATGTAGAGAATTAAGATACATGCAAACACATTTTACATCAAATATATATTATCTTATGGAGCCGTACACATTTCAAATGCCAAAAGCATTGCTGCCTCCTCTGACAACGAAATCGTTTGAGAACTACTACTTGCAGCGTATGAGTAATGTGCAAAAGTTCATTTTTTTCTGAGGTGAAAATGAGTATAGCTATATTTGAAAATGATATCCCCAAATTTAGCTACTCCCCCCCCCACCTCCCAACCACTCCCCTTGGCCAGTGACCATGGAAAGCAGGGTTTGGGGGGAGGTGAGGTTTGAGGGCAGCACTGTTGAAGGCCTAGGGTGCCAAAATGCTAAGTTCACCTCTCGTCACAAGACCTTCGGAAGGGGCACAGCGTGACTGAAGGTGCGCAGCCTCGTGATACGTTGTGGCACTGGACTGGTGATTATGGTTTATAGCATCTATTACTGTATTGTGTAAGGTGAAATAGAGCATAGGAAACAGCCTCATCACTGCACAAGATTTCAACACAGTAGCTAAGCTTCTTAAAACAAGCTAAACATTAGTCACTTTTCTTAATCAGGCACTAGTTTTTTTAGATATTTGAATAATAAAAATAAAACAGCTGTCACTGATAATAAAAATAAAACAGCTAGCTTGAACATGCAAACCAACCCAAGCTATGGGCACCAGTTTGCCCCACCTAGCCCAGAGTGGCGGAGGGGTTAAGGTCGCACGTCTTTCTCCGCCGCCACTACTGCCGACTAAATGGTGCCACCTGCTGCCCAATGTGTGTGCTTACTTGCACAGTCACCGACATTTTTTACTGATGTAAGCGATTGCTGGCATCATCTGTACAAAGTCTGCTTTGGGGTCCCTCAAGGCACTGATACCGACAGACGTTGGGGTTCCTTAAGATACTGATATCAATGCCACTGATAAAGAGGTCGCAACCGTCGGACATATGGAAAACTATTTTATCTCAGAGTTGATGAAATGACATGTCGCAACTAGGATGCTTTCATGTACACTTTGCTCAGGTTGGCAATACTTACACTTTCATAACGATTTTGTTTATTTTTTGCTTAGGAGCATGAGAGGTCTTCAATTTGTGATTCTGGAGTATGATCATTTGTATGCAGAGTATTGCCATAACTGCAGGCTTATGGCAAGGCCACGTCGAGGCATGTCCAACACTCCTGTTTTGGTGTAAGCACCGAGTGCCTGACTTGGGCCTAAAAACGTTTATTTAACAAGACCCCCGCCGCTGCCACCTGTCGGTGCCACAGTGCAACTGCCATCATGACAAGCATCAATGTTCAAAAAGCAGAACTGGTCTCATGCAAAGCTAGAAGTATGAACAGATAGGTTTCAAAGGTGCCCCTGCTGCACGAGGATTCATACAGCCAAGGCACATTTTCTAAAGCAAGAAGGCTTGCCATTCACGTTAAGGTTTCAAAGGTGCTTCTGCTGCACAAGGATTCATGCAGCCAAGGCCTATTTCTAAAGCAAGGGGACTTGCAATTCATGTTAAAGTGAGATTATGTAGATATCAGCAATGACCGGTTCATGTAAAGATGTCAAACATGTTGTTCTTAACAGGTAATTAAACATCTCATTCTTGAATTGTAATACAGAGCATTACGAGTGATAGGCAGGTTTTGTTTTGGTGGTCGAACTATATCGAGAGTATGGGCATTTAATGCCATACTAGGGGCATTGGAAAAATGAAATGTACAGATGTGATTGTGCCAGTCTTCTAAACTTGGTCAGGTCAATATTAAGCAGTGATCGTAATGAAACATCTGGTATGCTTACGGGACATGGTAGCCTCAACCACCTCAGCTGCCTCCAAATTCCGCCTTCTGGGGGCTTGCCGCAGTGCCAGGGCTGTGGTAAAGTATGTTTTAGTCTCAGATTAAGGTCTGTCAACTCGTCACACAAGTCATTCACACTTTTCAGCAACTACATATCAGCCATTTTGGCACAGCCAGTGTCCCTCTCTGCCCAACATCTCAAGGGCAGTCAATGTCAAGAAATCTGACAGATACGCTTCAAATGCACATCTTTTTGGGAGGCAAAGTATGTTTGTCAGCTCCACTTCCAAAATGAGCATAAGGTGTCCAAAGCTTAAGCTTGGTGACTTCTTTTATAAACGGTTTTCGAGGCAAGCAAAAAAATTTATGAATGACCAGAGGCAGCAGATTGGAGGCGACAGCAAATTTTCTGCAGTCTGCCAAAAAATGTGCATGTGAAACGTGTAATCACAAATGCCGGTATCGACAGCCTTTTTTAAAGGGATGCTGAAATGAAAATGAAAATATACTTCTCACGTTAAGAAAGAAGTTAAATGTAATCACTGAAGTCAGCTAATGACAATCACACATTAGTATTTTTAGCAGATGGTTATATTTTTCGTTCCAAACAGCCAATTCCAGCAAGCACTCCAAACAGCCAATTCCATCGAGAGCAGCCGTCGGAGAGCACTATGCTTCTTGAGAAATCCAGCACCTACCGCGCGCTCGTGATGTAAAGTTTAACTTCGCGGGCAAGGCTACAAGGAGGCTGGTGTGGTTGTGAACTGTGCCACTTGGTAGTGTCAACATGTTACAATCTGGCGGTTCAAGAGGCCCGCTTCCCGCAGAAGTTGAATAGGCACAGGAGAGAAGGGAAGTTCGGTTCCGCCAAGGGAGAGAAGGGAAGTTCAGTTCCGCCAAGTTTAACAGTCTATGCACGCTCAGAGCTTAGCACAATACCTCTAGGGAGTGGCATTGCTTTTATGTGAAATTTTACTTAACATTCGGAAGCATACACCAGGTGTAATCTGGTAATAATTTTTTTTTCGTTTTAAAAAGGGTTTTGGTGCCAATTGAAACCAAAAATTGGCATCTTTGTGGTGTGGCCAAAATGTGCTTGGTATTTAAACCATAAAATAGACTCTAGGCATTTTGCTGCAGTACTAATAACACTGGCTGTATCAGACGGTGGACAAGGAGAAACATCTCAGCTGTCTCATTTATGCTCATCAAATCATTAATTCCAACAAGTACAATTGTTACAAGAACCTTACATGCAAAATGAAAAAGGTATAGCAGCTCAAGAGTGAAGCCACTGATCTCTGACAATTTGCTGGATCGCGCATCCCCGCTTGGTTGCTGTAGCACAAATGCGGCCACCGCACAGTCACCTTGCCACAAAAAATCTACCTTTTAGAGCGCAGCTAGGGTGGGCGGCAGCGTGCTGAAGACACGTTTTCTGCTTACTTATTGTCATTCGTCGTAGAAGTTGTTTAAAACCTGGCGTAAATGGTGACCTTCGTTGGCCTTCGAGAACATGAGCAAATTTGTACAAAAGCCCAGCACCACAGGAGAAAAGCACAACTCCTTGAAAGCAAGTCTAGCCGGTCTAGCGGCATGATCGAAATTTCCTTGGTATGCCAAACTGCTGCATCTCTGTGCCTTCACACACGTGGATAGCGATCAAGAATCGACGCCGTGTTGATGTGTTTTGCATGTGCAACATCCGTGAAAATCTACGTGCCTCTGGAGCAGCATATTACTTTACTGTGGTGACTGTAGTGTCGAGACCGGTTATAACAAAATAGCGGCTACATCAAAGCGATCTCAATTTCCCATTCCCTTTCACACTTCGTTGACCAAAGTCAGTTATAACGAAATAGCGGATATAGCGAAGTGATTTTCGATTCCCGTTGACTTCGTTATAACCGGTCTCGACGGCATTTGTAAATTGCGGCGTTCGTGGTCCAGATAAGTCTGATGAAGTGGCGACGGACGAGGGGGGGCGCCGGCGGTGGTTGAAGGGAGGCTTTCTTGTGGGCACTTACCGAGGTGGTGGAATTCATGAATAATCGCATTAGGTTACGATAGAGCAGTTTGCAGTAAGTATATATGCAATTATTTTATTAAACAAAATAAAGTGTGCTATTTGAGGCATTCAGCAGTTCCATTGAACGCAACACTTCATGCTTGTTATATAATGAAGCACATAAAAAAAATTTTCCGGGTGAGACTCTTTACTGACCCAAGAAAATTACAGTATGAATGTTACTGGATCTTATGATTAGGCCTGCGCTGTGCTCTATAAACCGCCTTGCCTGGCGGTGAAGTCTGATCTTTTTAGCTTGACCGGTATCCAAGGATGCGAAGGCACAGAGATGCAGCACTTCGGCGTGCCAATGAAGCTTTGATCACGTTGCGACACTGACAAGACTTGCACTTGACGAGTTGTGCCTTTTTCCTGCAGTGCTGTGCTTTCGTAAAACTTTCCACGCGTTCTTAAAGGTAATTGTCACCGGTTACACCAGGTTTTAAAAAAAATTCTCCGGCAAATGATAACGAACGAGCAGAAACATATCTTCAGCACGCTACCACCCAGCCTCGCTGCGCTCCAAAAGGTTGATTACCTGTGGCACGACGGCCAACCGGTGGCCGCATTCGAATAGCGGGGAAGCGCAATCCAGAAATTATCGTAGAGATCAGTGAGCGAAGCAGATTAATGCTAGCCACAGTTTGTTGAACATTTAAAAAATAGCTGATAACCTTGTATGTGATATCTCTAGAAACACAAACAAGCGGGTTAAATATACAACTTTCCTATGTCAGTCTAGATTATCTGTGAATCATTGGAAAGAGCCGACTGTGAAACTTACGAGATGTAGGAGCCCGACTTTCCTTGAACCACCCCTTACTGGATGGAGGGTCTGGGGCCCTGGATGGAGGGTCTGGGGCCCAGCGCTTGGGAGGGGCTGGAGAAAAGTATCACAATTTACTTTCCACATGGGCAATTATGGCTAGGCCAGAGTGCCCCTTTTCTTTCTAAAATCTTAGACAACTTTTATCTACTCGTTTAGAATGCAACGCAATGCAAAAGGCATGAACCCCCCTTCCCTTTTTTTCTTGCTGCCATACTGCCAAAATGGAACATCAGAAAGGTTTAGGCGTGATTTTAAAACAAACTCTCTTTAATTTCATAAATTATTGTTTCTTTATATTCACATAAAAGAAGAATTTTGTATCCACGAGCATCTTTCAAATAACAGAATCTTAAAATCCCAATTCAAATTAGCTGTTTTCTAAAGTCAAATGGAGGAATCACTTTTTACAGTTCTAGATAGGTTTGAACCTTCATGAATAACGTGTAGATTCTCACGTGTAAAACATGTGGAAATAAAGCAAGAACACTTACCCCTTGCACAGGCACCTCCCAGGCCAGTAGCTGCAAAATCAATGTCAAGTGTAAATACATTGTCAGTGTCTCTCGCAAGGTAAAAAAATATGAAATATATTTTTCTTTACTGTAGGCTAACTCACGTGGAATGGGCACTGAGAGACGCACAGGAGCGTCGGCCGTGTAGTCTTTCCCTGTGGCTAGAACAGACATATTATCAGAATAAAATTAGGTTAAACAAAGAGCCATTTCTTCTGCTGAAAATGTTAAATTGCTATGATCAACATACCTCCATCATCGGGCTCCCCGACATCCGTGCTTTCCAAGCACGAGTTCTCGAGCCCCTCGGTGGCCTTCCTTTTGGCCTTCTTGTATGTTTCTTTAAGAGAAAGCAAATTGATACAGAACCACTAATTATTTAGCTCGTGCAAAACCTGGTTTACAATACTGCAATGCCAACCCATAACAGAGCAAAAAATCACTAAAACCAATTTACAATTTTCTAGATATGGTTCCTTTCACAGCTTACAATACCAAAAGGATATATTATTGTAGTGTTCTGCCGGGAAACCGGCATTTGGGGGCAATGCCTGATAGCAGCACTCTTTCAAGATCAGCATTTGTAAAGGCTTCAAATACTTTTTTTTAATGTACAGCACAGTGTGGTGTCTGCTGCTAGCATGAGAAGCGCACTGTTGCTTGCATCATTCTGAAATTTAATCCAAAGGCCCCATATGCAGTCATGGTCAGAAGAAATGCACAACACCTGCAGCTGCACAATCTGTTGTCGCGATTCCACAAACATCTATGCAGAGCAAAATTAACTATGGCTCAAAAAGCAGCAATGCCGAGAGAATAAACACCCATGACTGAAGCACTTAGTAGTGTCTTTGGGTTTATGTGTTGAGAAAATGACTGAGAGAATAAGACGAGAGCTCACAGGGACGTCGGAACACTGAACTCTGGTTGGAATGATTAGTGGTAGAAATAAAGCTAGCTGTTTTTATCTCCACTGCACTCATCAAACGTGTTTGAATTTGAAAGCCCAATGCCGGACGCTGGCATTCCCATTCTGATGTGTTCGACGAGTGCAGTTGAGACAAAGATAGCTAGCTTTAGACCTACGCATCAATCATTCCAACCAGAGTTCAGCATTTTGACATCCCCATCCAACCTCGTCTTCTCCTCTCACTCAGGTTTTCGCCGCATAAGGTGACACTTTCATTTGTAGGGCGAGTGCAACTTTGAAATGGCATGCACTAGGAGCAGCCGAAGCAACTTTAGCTGCTGCTTGCGAGCTTCAAATCTGTCCATTGTATGTAAAGCCCCATTCACGCACTTGCATTTGACTACGAATGACTGAGACACGACCAGTTTTTTAGCCTCTTGCGACTGCCTACGACCGGCTGCCATTGCTGGACTGCCGGTCATAGGCCTTCGCAAGAAGCTTAAAAAATCAGTCTTGTCTCAGTCGGTCCTAGTCAAATGCATCTGTGCGTTAACGGGTTTTCAGAAGACCTATAAGCGGGAACATGTAAATGTGTGTCACTCAATACAGACATGGCAACCTAGCAAGTGCTACGCTCCCTTTCGTGCGTGTGCAGTGCAAGACTACGGCTTTTTGAAGAACAGAGATACTTCAGGCCCACGCTCGTTTCCTACACTGGCTGCTGACAGTGCTATGGCAACTGTGAGGGAAAACGTGCACGTAAAAGCGCTGCTCTATCGCCACATGATACATATTTTTGACTATGAAATTTCAATTGCAATCATACTTCCAGAGAGCTCGCATTTCATTACCAGTCAAGTTTCTGATGCTGCTGTCAGGTTCGATGGGCTAGCTCAGCACCATCTAAAATAATCAAAGCACCTGCACTAGCATTTCAAAGTCATCACAGTGAGATCGAGCACTGAAACAGATCAAGTGCTGCATCTTTCATGTCATTATGATAATGCTCCGAGCTACTCTTTCCTTTCTGTTATCACAAGTCATATGATTTGTTTCATGTGTCTATATTTATGGTTGCACCAATAAATGGGGGATTCTTGGTCACTCCCGAATGGCTCTCTGGTTGTCTGACCTGTCTGAGACGTCATCTTTGATCGTGTCTGCGGGTTTGTCGGGCTGTGAAGGCTCTGGTGCTGGACGAGGATTCCAGTCTACGTCCGGCAGTAAGACCAGGGACGTAGTCTTCCGCAGGAATCGTCGTCAGCCGATCCTACTGCCGGATGTGGCTGGTGCTCACACACCAGCCACGTCAGGCCATTCGGCCACTTCCAGCCACGTCGGGAATAATAAGCACAAGTAGGTGTTCCCTTCTGGCTTTAACTCAAAGCAGTCATATGATCAATACAAGCTTGCCGTCGTCCGTCAACAAACCATTGGAATGCTACGTTTTTGGTGTCGATGTGTGTCCCCGTGCTCTTTTCTATGTTGCAATTTTTGCTTCTATGTCCTCCTGGCAAAGTCAGACTACTTT
Source organism: Ixodes scapularis (assembly GCF_016920785.2). Classification (NCBI taxonomy): domain Eukaryota; kingdom Metazoa; phylum Arthropoda; class Arachnida; order Ixodida; family Ixodidae; genus Ixodes; species Ixodes scapularis. The sequence goes on along the minus strand of NW_024610098.1, from coordinate 20,044 downwards.
AGCAGCCTAAGCAAAATTAACTAGGCTTGTTTCACTGCATGTGGCGATTCATTCCGCGCAGATGCGGCAGAATGGACGCTAAAGCCTGATTCGCAGGATGCGATTCTGCTTGCTATTTTCAGTCATTACGTCGCTCCAGCTGCAAAAGCATGAACTGTAGCGGAGATGGTTGACATTGATACGAAAAATTGCAAGCAGAATCAGTCCAAGTGAATGAGACATAACAAGTCGGTGATGGCAACTAGTAACAATTATCAACATCTTGTATCTACTGTTTACACTGAGCCTGCTTACCTTGACCAACCTTATAAATTAAAGGTCTTTTGAAGGCCTGCGCTTACTCCATATAGCAATTACCAGGTCAATGTTTTCGCTACGGGCCGCTGTCGTTTGAACGAGCAGGAACGTTTGGAAGAGCAGACAACGGTTTGAACGATCAGGCAGCCGTCCGAACTTGAAGACACACTAAACATAGTCCGCGGGTGGTCCAAACAACTTGGCCGTTTTTTCACATTCATGTTGGAACAAAACAAATGAATTCGATGGCCATAAGTATCCGCGAATTCAACTCAAAGTGCTTTCTGTACAAGCAATCGTGGTCCAACGCCATCTGGTTTTCCTTTTCACTAGCCCTGTCCATGTTTTTGGATGAACCAAGCGGGCAGAAAACTCATGAATACTGATCTTCAAACCTTTGGAAACTGTTTTGGTACAGCCTCGGTTGCTGCATTTTGACGAGAAGGCAAGTTTTTGCCTTGTTTCTTCTAAAACAACACAGGCATGCACGCCCCGCATGGCGACTTTCACCCACAGCCCCAGACCGGAAGCGTGCCTGACGCACCACCACCGCACCATGACATAACAGAGCTGAATTTGTGTATATATATAGACAAAGTTTTCGGGATCGAATTGGGTAAATACTAGATAAACCTTTGTCTTATTAATGTGGCCAGCTTACATTATGGACAATCTTAGGAAGGAACGGAGGTGTCCATATTAACGAGGCATCCCTGTATATGCAAACTACACTCTCAGTCCCAATCTAAACATTGTTTACCTTTAGATATACTACATGATCATATCAATGACTAATGCCCCTAGGTATGTGCAAAGATTTCACAACTTGAAGCCTCGAGGAAATCATACAAACACCACTTACTGCAATAGGAGAACACCCGCACAGGGTGGAGGGGCCACTCCTCTTCATTCCCAGGTGGGGCCTGAGATTGGGCCAGTTTTACGACTGATGCCGGTGGCACGTTTCCTGGCCAGGAACACTTCGTCTTGTCACCATTGAGCCAGGCCGTCGGAACAGCGGCCACGCTGTCATCGCCGAGAAACTCAACCGCACAAAAAGGGCGGTTTTCCTTTCTGTAATGAATATAACAATATAGGCTCGCGCTGCAGAATCCAGGGATCCTGGGTTCGAGCCCCACCCCTGCCCATTTCGATTTGGATGAGCATCGTACCAGCGTGCGGTCATGTATCACTACTGCGTGGTGCACGTTAAAGACCCCACGCTAGTGGTGTACAGCACTGGCTAAATTGCTCATCTACAGCAAGTGACTTGCCGCAACTTTAAATTGCTGACCAACTACAGGCTGTATTCACCAATGTTTGTTTGCAAACAAGCTCGCTGCCGCCCACTATCGGCGGACCCCTGCGCGCTTCCGGTTTTCCTCTTCTTTTCCTCTTGCCACACATCCTTTTTGTTATTTGTACTACGTTCTACAAAGCGCAGGTTCTTACAAACCTATTACAGGTACCTCTCCGAAGAAAAATCTTATTTTCCGATCGCTGTGTGTTACTGAAGAAATAAATACACTACCGAAAGTCTACTGGGGCACCAAATACTGTGGCGCCCTCGTGGAACTAACTCCCACCGAATGCGGTGAATAAATATCCCCGTAACCCAATTTGCTTTTTTTTAATGATAACTGAAGACTTGGTTCTGGTTTGAAATGGATCGCTTTTGGAAATGAACTGTTTCAGAAAGATGAGTTTGTATTTTCAACGCAATTTAAAGATATAAAAACATGTTTTTAGCATGTAACTGTGCGTCTAAATAGTGCAAGGAAAATAAAAATTCCTGATGATGATAGCAAGGCGTAGCAATTCGGCTGCTGCGTGCGAATGCGGGAGGTCCGTGCTGCTGGTGCTGCGACGTAAGGTTGCTGGGCGAAATTGCACGCGCACTGGGCGAAATTGTACGCGCACTTGATGTCATTGAGTGCGCGTGCAATTGTATTACATCTTTATACAACCGCGTTCGCAACCGCTTTGCGAACGCGGATCCGCTCTCAGTGTGAATGAGCGGTGAAGCGGGCCTTAAGGCCGGTTCAGACACTTGCTTTTGAGTGCGTTTGACTGCGTTGCGTCGAGAACGGAAAGCGAGTCACCGGCACATCTGTGCTTCGTATGAAGCGTGGATTACAATTCAAGGAATCATCTTAGCACGCGATATAAGCAGCAGGGATGTCCTGGTTTCTCGCTGCCGCAACGCAGTCAAACGCAGTCAAACGCAACTGTCTGAACCAAGCTTTAAGCCCGGTTCAGACAGTTGCGTTTGACAGCGTTTGACTGCGTTGCGGCAGCGAAAAACCAGGACATCCCTGCTGCTTATATCGCGTGCCAAAATGATTCCTTGAATTGGACTCCATGCTTCATACGAAGCACAGATGTGCCGGTGACTCGCTTTCGGTACTCGACGCAACGCAGTCAAACGCACTCGAACGCAAGGGTCTGAACCGGCCTTTAGGGTGTTTTGGTAGACCGTACGCTTTCAGGTAGCGTGCCCAGAGATAGCGTGCCCGCCCAACCCATGCTTCAAAATGACGGCACGAGCTCCCCCTAGCAAAGCGGAGCTCGAGCGTACTGTACTTCACGAGTAATAGCGGGATAACTGAGCGCGCGAGCTTCTCAACGAGCTTCGCTCGAGCAGCAACATCGTTGTGCGCTCAAGAGACGAAGATGCACGGAACGCGGTGACGCACACACTGCGCCGTCTCAATCACACTTCGACAAACTCTTGTGCTCTCTGCTCTGTCAGTACGCCCAATCGCATAGTTCCGCATCAAAACTTCAGCCGTGCTCGAACGTCAAGTAATAAAGGAGTCACTTACCCGGGCTGCCAGGACATCGTCGACGTTGAGTTTGTTGCGTCGTCGCAGCAAAAAGAGAATTACACCGCACGAAATATTCGATACGAAAAACGAAAGTACTACAAAAATAAATCCTTAAATCTAAGAAATCTAAATACAAAAATAAAAACCTGCTCACTACGGAACCTCGTTCTCAGAAGACACGGGGACACAACACGAAATAATCGTTACAAAAACGATAGTCGATAGTACTAAAAAAAAAAACCTAAATCTACGAAATCTTAATACAAAACCAAGAAAAGCTGCTCAGTGCAAAACCTCGTGCCCGTAAGGAGACACGGGAACACAATACGAAATAATCAATAAAAAAAAAAAAAACCCTAAATCTACGAAACTTAAATAATACGAACCAAAGAAAAGTCGCTCAATACGAAACCTCGTGCTCGGAAGGAAACACGGGGACACAGATGAAGAACACAATTACACAAAACGAAATAATCTATATAAAAACTAACGTAATCTACGAAATGTAAATAATATGAAACAAAGAAAATGCGCTGCTCGGTGCGGTACGTCGTGCTCGGAAGAAGACTCGGGAGGCACGGGGACAGACCTGTAGAATCACGGAAACCGAGGGAGAAAAGGGACCTAGGAATGTAGGGAAACAATCGTAAATTGCGTTGGGCAATAACTCGCGCCATCTGGCAAAAAAAAAATATTAGGTGTCGTTGATTAGTGGGCGAGCATTGTTTTCTCGCACCGCTCGCACCGTGCGAGCTGCCTAGCATCTGGTGGCCGCGTTAACCAGGGGCGGATCCAGGGGGGGGGGGGGGGGGCGACGGGGGCGGCCACCCCCCAGACAGTCTACTCCCCCCTCCCCTTTCCCCTCATCTAGGAAGGCAATTTTACATAGTTGAACCCCCCCGGTGCGCAGACGAAAGAATGGGAGAATAGTATCCTTACAAATATTTTGCCCCCCCCCCCCCCCAAAAGGGAGTTCTGGATCCACCCCTGTTGTTAACAAGCACAACGCAACGTTTGAATTGATAAAATACAAACGCGAACACATCGAGGGGCGTGAAACGAAAATAATGTTTTGCATATTTCATTGTTGAATGCAGGTCTTGCTACTAGTTCAGACATTTGCGTCGGTTGCGGGCATAGCGCCGCGAACGTCGATTAAGGCAACCTGGACAACCATATGACTCGTGATTACTTCACGAAGCTACTTTCATCTCAACGGCGAACCAACGCGTCTACCATTGCAGTCATTTCAAAAGCACTGAACATGACTGTCAAAACTAGGCATAAGAGGCAGGGTCTAGGACCATTCATCAAAAGCCTATAAGAGGCAAGGTCTAGGACCATTCGTCAAAAGCCCATTCGCCGACAGACAACTGGTAGACGGACGATTCCTCGAATAAGACAATTTGCACTAGGTGAATTAGTCGAACGGGAAGCTTGTTGAAGCGGCCCGTTCACGTAAAAAATATTCGTCGAAAGAACTACAACAATGTTGGAGTGATGAGCCTATAGCCGGTGACAGGTCAAGAACGAAGCGGAAGCTCCTCCCACCCCTTTCCTCTTTAGTGGAGCGAATGGTGGAGAGTAGGTCGCCTCCTCTGCAGCGTTCAATCTACAAAGTGGGAAGAGGTGGGGGGAGTGTCTATCCGGTGAGCTTTTGTCCGGTGAGTTCCTTTCCGGGATTCGAGATCTTCTATGCTCCATGGCACTGCTTTGATGCCATTTAATTGAGAGAAACCGAAGATGTATCACAGCTGAAATTAGAACTGCTGAGGTACCCAGCGGATTGTATTGTCATAGGTTAGCACACTTTAGCACGTGACAGCCATTCTGCTTAAACAAAGCCCAGGGATCCTGCGCTCAAGCCTCACCCATTTGACATACTCAGGTTTTTGTAACGAGAGACAAATAGCCTTAAGTGGAGTTTTCACAGGCCACTGTTTTTTTGGAACTTGTAAGGGAGTACCCGAGAAACAAGAACTGTGTTTTTCGGCCTGGATAAATTAAATATTCACCGCGAAAAGCTCAAACTTCACGAGATTGTGATGCAAGCGGTTGGGATAGAACGCGGAAGTTTGAAAACGTTACGACATCTGAATAAAAAAATGACAGAGAAAATGAATTTCTCTACGAGCCGACACGTCCACCTAAGCCTAATATCGTGAAAACAGAATTTGACATTGCGGAAGATTTTGGGACTCATATCAAAGAAAAAAAAAAAAAGCTTGTCAATGAAAGAGAATATTGTTTTCGTTCTTGGTGAGAAGTTTTTTTTTTCCCCCGCTGGAAATAGATGCCACAGCTGGCGCCCACATATTAGGCTTATGTGACCCGATCCAAGCAATGTTATGTTGTCAAACTTCCGCGTTATATCCCAAACGCTAGCGTACATTCTCGTGGAGTTTGAGCTTTCTGTGATTTGTAGTTTATTTACCTGGGCTGAAAAACACGGTCCTTTGGCTTACGTGATAAAGCAAGCAATCATGTCATCGGTGCATCTTTTCAAGCGAAGTGCTCGCGTTCGCTTGTGCCCCACTCACTGATAGTACAGCCATAGGTACAACCTCGGTACAATACTGATAAAGCTGGTGGCTCGAGCGTGTGGCTCCAACTTGGGGTTCATTCTCACGTCCTCTAACGAAAGTAAGACAATATAAATTTAAAAAAAAAAAGTGATTTTCACGTGCTCCCGCTAGCAACTTCTACACCGGCAGGGAGTTCTTTCACGCTCGAGGCTCGCGAAACGCCCGATTGCTATCGAAGGTAGGAAGCTCGCACTGGAGCGACCGCGTAGCCAGGACGGCCACCCAACCCAAGGCCCAAAGTCAGGGTTGAAGGACCCTGCTGCACAGCGATGGAATTACGACCGATTTAATAAACCACTTCTTTAACGTAGACGCTGTAAGCACCCGATAGATTAGCACCGCTTGCTCGACATTGAGTGCTCATGCTCTTGTAAAATTATGTGCAAGACAGAAGCTTTAATTCTACTAAAGGAAAACGACTAAAAATTCTGTAGCTGTTGTGCCCAGATGTCACCGTTCAGGAGGAATCTCAAGAAGGGCATAAGCGGCACAGCTGGTACAGCGGCACAGCTGGTACAGCGGCACAGGCTACTCGTGGCTGGTGGTGGCTCTGTCTTGGCTTTACGCGGTTGGAGGCACCTATACGTGATCAGATGCTCACTACACTGATCAGTGGCTCACTACAATGCATCGTTGTCAGCCGCTCGCGGCCTAGCCTCTCGAGTACTGTATGTTCTGAACTCTTTCCTTCAGGTGCCTTCCCGCGCCCCCGACCCCTCGTCTTTTCCGCAGGCCCACGCAGGCCCTGCGCTCCTTTTATTTTACGGGTGACCGCTTTTCTTTTTATTTACTTGACTCGTTTGTTCCCCTCACCAAGCTGATCAGCATGAGTTCGACATGGAAAAAGCCACGAACACTGCGAAAGGAATTTGATGAAATCGCAAGTAGGATTGCGGCCGCAAACGCCTCGGCCGCCGCCGGAAGGTCCACCGCCGACGCCGCTTCAAGCGACTCTTCAAGGGACGCAACAAGCAGCGCTTCAAGCGATGACGAACCTTGCCCCGGCTCTTGTGGAAGCAGCACAACTGACGGAAGTGGAGCTGACCCTGCGACAGGCTGCGACCCAGCAGACGCGCTTGCATCTGAAGACGAGCCATGCAACGTAAGTTTCGAGGTCAGCGGAGCTACCTCGGAAGACTGTCCGCGCACGGCCACGGAGGAACTGGCTATCTTAGCGCGTCGTTTCAACTTCACACATGAAGCAGTAAATGAGACCGCTGCTGCGTTAAGAAGACTCGGCCACGACGTCCCTAAAGATGCCCGAACTATTCTCGGCACCGAGAGGAAGGCCCCGCTGGAGCAGGATGGAACTTTTAGTCATTTTGGGCTGAAGAAAGGTATCGAGCAAGCCCTGCAAGGGAAAACAGTGCCACAGGAGCTTCTCCTCCAAGCAAACATTGATGGGCTCCCTCTTTATAAGAGTTCAAATATTGGCTTTTGGCCAATCCTTTGTCGCCTGACAAACTGTGGTGAGAGCACCCCTTTTGTTGTCAGTATGTTTTGCGACAGCGGCAAGCCTCCAGACCTCTCAAGTTTTCCTGACCCCTCCTTGAAGGAAATTCAAGAGATGACAGCCAACGGCTTCGTTTACAAAGGTTCGTGCCTAACCGTCCATTTAACAGCCGTCATATGCGATGCTCCTGCAAGGAGCTTCGTTAAGAAGGTCAAGGGCCATACTGGGTATCATGGCTGTGAGAGGTGCTGCCAGAAGGGTCGGCACATTGAGGGAAGGATGACATTCCCGGAACTTGGAGCACCAAAACGAACTGACAAGTCATTTCGTGACCAAGAGGACCCATTGCACCACGTGGGTGACTCGCCGTTCACTCTCCTGAAAAATGATATCATTTCACTTTTTCCCCTAGACTACATGCATCTAGTGTGTCTAGGTGTGATGCGCCGCCTGCTTCAAACGTGGGTTAGGGGGCGTGGATCGTTGAGGACCACGCAGAAAGAAAAACTCAACAGAAGACTAAAGTCGTGTGCTAAAGTATTCCCCCGACACTTCCAACGGAAGCCCAGAGGTGTGGACGAGGTCGACCGGTGGAAGGCAACAAAATTCCGGACATTCCTCTTGTATGTTGGACCTGTTGTTCTGAGGGGCCTGCTTCCAGATCACCAGTACGAACATTTTCTCTTTTTGCATATGGCCATAAGAATTCGTGCATCACCAGCTCACCACGTTGAGCATAACGCCTATGCCAGAGACCTGCTTCGTTTTTAAGTGCAGGAGTATGGCACCATAGGACTTTACGGAGCACGGCTTTTAACCTACAATGTACGCACATGGAGCCACCTTGCCGAGGAGTGCCTTGTCCATGGACCGCTTGACGCATTTAGTGCATTCCCTTTCGAGAGTTTTCTCGGAAAACTCAAGCCCCTGCTGCGAACACATAGCAACCCTTTGGCGCAAGTTAGCCGCAGGCTTTCTGAACATGCGGGAGCAACATGCTTCTCTGTTGCAAAACGAGTCCCCCACACCATCAACAAAGGAGACTGCTACCTGATCAGGAAATCCCCAGTCATCATTTTAGAGGTGTCTCAAAGCACGTGCGAAGTCGCTTCGTTAACAAATGCTAGGAACTTTTTCGATGTTCCGATGAAATCATCTGCCCTAGACATTTTTAGAACCGATGGCCAGGACACTACAGTCAAGAGATTGCAGATCTCAGATGTTCATGGGTCCCAACAGTGTCTTCTTTTGCCCTCCAAGTCCGGCCATGTTTCCTATCCACTCCTCCATTAGCAGTAACTCCGTATCTTTCCCTCGTTTGTTGTTTTCGGCTGGCCAGAACTCTCTGCCGGACATTTACTGAAACCTGTCGTAGAGGCTGTCGTCGGCTGTCTTGGTGGCTGCTTGGAAGTTCTTTCCCGGCAACACGTGCGTGGTTGTTGATCAGTGTGTGGGGGTGCAAGCTGCTTTCCTGCGGACATGGCTGTCTCCTCTTTTCTCAAGTCCGTACTGGTGCGTGGAACTGAGTGTTCGGCCTGTTCTGCTGCAACATTTGGCTGGCCGGAACCTTCTGCCGGACATTTGCTGAAACTTGTCGTAGAGGCTGTCGTCGGCTGTCTTGGTGGCTGCTTGGAAGTTCTTTCCCAGCAACGCGTGCATGGGTGTTGATCAGTGTGTGGGGGTACAAGCTGCTTTCCTGCGGACATGGCTGTCTCCTCTTTTCTGGAGTCCGTACTGGTGCATGGAACTGAGTGTTCGGCCTGTTCGGCTGCGGCATTTGGCTGGCCAGAACTTTCTGCCGGACATTTGCTGAAACCCGTCGTAGAGGCTGTCGTCGGCTGTCTTGGTGGCTGCTTGGAATTTCTTTCCCAGCAACGCGTGCATTGTTGCTGATCAGTGTGTGTGAGTGCAAGCTGCTTTCCTGCGGACATGGCTGTCTCCTCTTTTCTCAAGTCCGTACTGGTGCGTGGAACTGAGTGTTCGGCCTGTTCGGCCTCGACATTTGGCTGGCCGGAACTTTCTGCTGGACATCTGCTAAAACCTGTCGTAGAGGCTGTCGTCGGCGGTCTTGGTGGCAGCTTGGAAGTTCTTTCCCAGCAACGCGTGCGTGGTTGTTGATCAGTGTGTGGGGGTGCAAGCTGCTTTCGTGTGGACATGGCTTTCACCTTTTTTCTGGAGTTTGTACTGGTGCGTGGAACTGAGCGTTCGGCCTGTTCGGCTGTGACATTTGGCTGGCCAGAACTTTCTGCCGGACATTTGCTGAAACCTGTCGTAGAGGCTGCCGTCGGCTGTCTTGGTGGCTGCTTGGAAGTTCTTTCCCAGCAACGCGTGCGTGGTTGTTGATCAGTGTGTGGGGGTGCAAGCTGCTTTTGTGTGGACATGGCTTTCTCCTCTTTTCTGGAGTTCGTACTGGTGCGTGGAACTGAGTGTTCGGCCTGTTCGGCTGCGACATTTGGCTGGCCAGAACTTTCTGCCGGACATTTGCTGAAACCTGTCGTAGAGGCTGTCGTGGGCTGTCTTGGTGGCTGCTTGGAAGTTCTTTCCCAGCAACGCGTGCGTGGTTGTTGATCAGTGTGTGGGGGTGCAAGCTGCTTTCGTGTGGACATGGCTTTCTCCTCTTTTCTGGAGTTTGTACTGGTGCGTGGGACTGAGTGTTCAGCCTGTTCGGCTGCGACATTTGGCTGGCCAGAACTTTCTGAAGGACATTTGCTGAAACCTGTCGTAGAGGCTGTCGTCGGCGGTCTTGGTATCAGCTTGGAACTTCTTTCCCAGCAACTCGTGCGTGGTTGTTGATCAGTGTGTGGGGGTGCAAGCTGCTTTCCTGCTGACATGGCTGTCTCCTCTTTTCTGGATTCCGTAGTGGTGCGTGGAACTGAGTGTTCGGCCTGTTGGGCTGCGACATTTGGCTGGCCAGAACTTTCTGCCGGACATTTGCTGAAACCTGTCGTAGAGGCTGTCGTCGGCGGTCTTGGTATCAGCTTGGATGTTCTTTCCCAGCAACTCGTGCGTGGTAGTTGATCAGTGTGTGGGGGTGCAAGCTGCATTCCTGCTGACATGGCTGTCTCCTCTTTTCTCAAGTCCGTACTGGTGCGTCAAACTGAGTGCTCGGCCTGTTCGGCTGCGACATTTGGCTGGCCGGAACTTTCTGCCGGACATTTGCTGAAACCTGTCGTAGAGGCTGTCGTCGGCTGTCTTGGTGGCTGCTTGGAAGTTCTTTCCCAGCAATGCGTGCATTGTTGCTGATCAGTGTGTGTGAGTGCAAGCTGCTTTCCTGCGGACATGGCTGTCTCCTCTTTTCTCAAGTCCGTACTGGTGCGTGGAACTGAGTGTTCGGCCTGTTCGGCTGCGACATTTGGCTGGCCAGAACTTTCTGCCGGACATTTGCTGAAACCTGTCGTAGAGGCTGTCGTCGGCTGTCTTGGTGGCTGCATGGAAGTTCTTTCCCAGCAACGCGTGCATTGTTGCTGATCAGTGCGTGTGAGTGCAAGCTGCTTTATTGCGGACATCGTTGTCTCCTCTTTTCTCAAGTCCGTACTGGTGCGTCAAACTGAGTGCTCGGCCTGTTCGGCTGCGACATTTGGCTGGCCGGAACTTTCTGCCGGACATTTGCTGAAACCTGTCGTAGAGGCTGTCGTCGGCTGTCTTGGTGGCTGCTTGGAAGTTCTTTCCCAGCAACGCGTGCATTGTTGCTGATCAGTGTGTGTGAGTGCAAGCTGCTTTAATGCAGACATGGATGTCTCCTCTTTTCTCAAGTCCGTATTGGTGCGTCAAACTGAGTGTTCGGCCTGTTCGGCTGCGACATTTGGCTGGCCAGAACTTTCTGCCGGACATTTGCTGAAACCTGTCGTAGAGGCTGTCGTCGGCGGCCTTGGTATCAGCTTGGAAGTTCTTTCCCAGCAACTCGTGCGTGGTTGTTGATCAGTGTGTGGGGGTGCAAGCTGCTTTCCTGCTGACATGGCTGTCTCCTCTTTTCTGGAGTCCGTAGTGGTGCGTGGAACTGAGTGTTCGGCCTGCTCGGCTGCGACATTTGGCTGGCCAGAACTTTCTGCCGGACATTTGCTGAATCCTGTCGTAGAGGCTGTCGTCGGCTGTCTTGGTGGCTGCTTGGAAGTTCTTTCCCAGCAACGCGTGCATTGTTGCTGATCAGTGTGTGTGAGTGCAAGCTGCTTTAATGCAGACATGGATGTCTCCTCTTTTCAAGTCCGTACTGGTGCGTCAAACTGAGTGTTCGGCCTGTTCGGCTGCGACATTTGGCTGGCCAGAACTTTCTGCCGGACATTTGCTGAAACCTGTCGTAGAGGCTGTCGTCGGCTGTCTTGGTGGCTGCTTGGAAGTTCTTTCCCAGCAACTCGTGCGTGGTTGTTGATTAGTGTGTGGGGGTGCAAACTGCTTTCCTGCTGACATGGCTGTCTCCTCTTTTCTGGAGTCCGTAGTGGTGCGTGGAACTGAGTGTTCGGCCTGCTCGGCTGCGACATTTGGCTGGCCAGAACTTTCTGCCGGACATTTGCTGAAACCTGTCGTAGAGGCTGTCGTCGGCTGTCTTGGTGGCTTCTTGGAAGTTCTTTCCCAGCAACGCGCCCATTGTTGCTGATCAGTGTGTGTGAGTGCAAGCTGCTTTCCTGCGGACATGGCTGTCTCCTCTTTTCTCAAGTCCGTACTGGTGCGTCAAACTGAGTGCTCGGCCTGTTCGGCTGCGACATTTGGCTGGCCGGAACTTTCTGCCGGACATTTGCTGAAACCTGTCGTAGAGGCTGTCGTCGGCTGTCTTGGTGGCTGCTTGGAAGTTCTTTCCCAGCAGCGCGTGCATTGTTGCTGATCAGTGTGTGTGAGTGCAAGCTGCTTTCCTGCGGACATGGCTGTCTCCTCTTTTCTCAAGTCCGTACGGGTGCATGGAACTGAGTGTTCGGCCTGTTCGGCTGCGACATTTGGCTGGCCGGAACTTTCTGCCGGACATTTGCTGAAACCTGTCGTAGAGGCTGTCGTCGGCTGTCTTGGTGGCTGCTTGGAATTTCTTTCCTAGCAACGCGTGCATTGTTGCTGATCAGTGCGTGTGAGTGCAAGCTGCTTTATTGCGGACATGGCTGTCTCCTCTTTTCTCAAGTCCGTACTGGTGCGTCAAACTGAGTGCTCGGCCTGTTCGGCTGCGACATTTGGTTGGCCGGAACTTTCTGCCGGACATTTGCTGAAACCTGTCGTAGAGGCTGTCGTCGGCTGTCTTGGTGGCTGCTTGGAAGTTCTTTCCCAGCAACGCGTGCATTGTTGCTGATCAGTGTGTGAGTGCAAGCTGCTTTCCTGCTGACATGGCTGTCTCCTCTTTTCTGGAGTCCGTAGTGGTGCGTGGAACTGAGTGTTCGGCCTGTTCGGCTGTGACATTTGGCTGGCCAGAACTTTCTGCCGGACATTTGCTGAAACCTGTCGTAGAGGCTGCCCTCGGCTGTCTTGGTCGCTGCTTGGAAGTTCTTTCCCAGCAACGCGTGCGTGGTTGTTGATCAGTGTGTGGGGGTGCAAGCTGCTTTTGTGTGGACATGGCTTTCTCCTCTTTTCTGGAGTTTGTACTGGTGCGTGGAACTGAGTGTTCGGCCTGTTCGGCTGCGACATTTGGCTGAAACCTGTCGTAGAGGCTGTCGTGGGCTGTCTTGGTGGCTGCTTGGAAGTTCTTTCCCAGCAACGCGTGCGTGGTTGTTGATCAGTGTGTGGGGGTGCAAGCTGCTTTCGTGTGGACATGGCTTTCTCCTCTTTTCTGGAGTTTGTACTGGTGCGTGAGACTGAGTGTTCGGCCTGTTCGGCTGCGACATTTGGCTGGCCAGAACTTTCTGCAGGACATTTGCTGAAACCTGTCGTAGAGGCTGTCGTCGGCGGTCTTGGTATCAGCTTGGAGGTTCTTTCCCAGCAACTCGTGCGTGGTTGTTGATCAGTGTGTGGGGGTGCAAGCTGCTTTCCTGCTGACATGGCTGTCTCCTCTTTTCTGGAGTCCGGAGTGGTACGTGGAACTGAGTGTTCGGCCTGTTCGGCTGCGACATTTGGCTGGCCAGAACTTTCTGCCGGACATTTGCTGAAACCGGTCGTAGAGGCTGTCGTCGGCTGTCTTGGTGGCTGCTTGGAAGTTCTTTCCCAGCAACGCGTGCATTGTTGCTGATCAGTGTGTGTGAGTGCAAGCTCCTTTCCTGCGGACATGGCTGTCTCCTCTCTTCTCAAGTCCGTACTGGTGCGTCAAACTGAGTGCTCGGCCTATTCGGCTGCGACATTTGGCTGGCCAGAACTTTCTGCAGGACATTTGCTGAAACCTGTCGTAGAGGCTGTCGTCGGCGGTCTTGGTATCAGCTTGGAGGTTCTTTCCCAGCAACTCGTGCGTGGTTGTTGATCAGTGTGTGGGGGTGCAAGCTGCTTTCCTGCTGACATGGCTGTCTCCTCTTTTCTGGAGTCCGGAGTGGTGCGTGGAACTGAGTGTTCGGCCTGTTCGGCTGCAACATTTGGCTGGCCAGAACTTTCTGCCGGACATTTGCTGAAACCTATCGTAGAGGCTGTCGTCGGCTGTCTTGGTGGCTGCTTGGAAGTTCTTTCCCAGCAACGCGTGCATTGTTGCTGATCAGTGTGAGTGCAAGCTGCTTTCCTGCGGACATGGCTGTCTCCTCTTTTCTCAAGTCCGTACTGGTGCGTCAAACTGAGTGCTCGGCCTGTTCGGCTGCGACATTTGGCTGGCCGGAACTTTCTGCCGGACATTTGCTGAAACCTATCGTAGAGGCTGTCGTCGGCGGTCTTGGTATCAGCTTGGAAGTTCTTTCCCAGCAACTCGTGTGTGGTTGTTGATCAGTGTGTGGGGGTGCAAGCTGCTTTCCTGCTGACATGGCTGTCTCCTATTTTCTGGAGTCCGTAGTGGTGCGTGGAACTGAGTGTTCGGCCTGTCCGGCTGTGACATTTGGCTGGCCAGAACTTTCTGCCGGACATTTGCTGAAACCTGTCGTAGAGGCTGTCGTCGGCTGTCTTGGTGGCTGCTTGGAAGTTCTTTCCCAGCAACGCGTGCATTGTTGCTGATCAGTGTGTGTGAGTGCAAGCTGCTTTCCTGTAGACATGGCTGTCTCCTCTATTCTCAAGTCCGTACTGGTGCGTCAAACTGAGTGCTCGGCCTGTTCGGCTGCGACATTTGGCTGGCCGGAACTTTCTGCCGGACATTTGCTGAAACCTGTCGTAGAGGCTGTCGTCGGTTGTCTTGGTGGCTGCTTGGAAGTTCTTTCCCAGCAACGCGTGCATTGTTGCTGATCAGTGTGTGTGATTGCAAGCTGCTTTCCTGCGGACATGGCTGTCTCCTCTTTTCTCAAGTCCGTACTGGTGCGTCAAACTGAGTGCTCGGCCTGTTCGGCTGCGACATTTGGCTGGCCGGAACTTTCTGCCGGACATTTGCTGAAACCTGTCGTAGAGGCTGTCGTCGGCTGTCTTGGTGGCTGCTTGGAAGTTCTTTCCCAGCAACGCGTGCATTGTTGCTGATCAGTGTGTGTGAGTGCAAGCTGCTTTAATGCAGACATGGATGTCTCCTCTTTTCTCAAGTCCGTACTGGTGCGTCAAACTGAGTGTTCGGCCTGTTCGGCTGCGACATTTGGCTGGCCAGAACTTTCTGCCGGACATTTGCTGAAACCTGTCGTAGAGGCTGTCGTCGGCGGCCTTGGTATCAGCTTGGAAGTTCTTTCCCAGCAACTCGTGCGTGGTTGTTGATCAGTGTGTGGGGGTGCAAGCTGCTTTCCTGCTGACATGGCTGTCTCCTCTTTTCTGGAGTCCGTAGTGGTGCGTGGAACTGAGTGTTCGGCCTGCTCGGCTGCGACATTTGGCTGGCCAGAACTTTCTGCCGGACATTTGCTGAAACCTGTCGTAGAGGCTGTCGTCAGCTGTCTTGGTGGCTGCTTGGAAGTTCTTTCCCAGCAACGCGTGCATTGTTGCTGATCAGTGTGTGTGAGTGCAAGCTGCTTTAATGCAGACATGGATGTCTCCTCTTTTCAAGTCCGTACTGGTGCGTCAAACTGAGTGTTCGGCCTGTTCGGCTGCGACATTTGGCTGGCCAGAACTTTCTGCCGGACATTTGCTGAAACCTGTCGTAGAGGCTGTCGTCGGCTGTCTTGGTGGCTGCTTGGAAGTTCTTTCCCAGCAACTCGTGCGTGGTTGTTGATTAGTGTGTGGGGGTGCAAACTGCTTTCCTGCTGACATGGCTGTCTCCTCTTTTCTGGAGTCCGTAGTGGTGCGTGGAACTGAGTGTTCGGCCTGCTCGGCTGCGACATTTGGCTGGCCAGAACTTTCTGCCGGACATTTGCTGAAACCTGTCGTAGAGGCTGTCGTCGGCTGTCTTGGTGACTTCTTGGAAGTTCTTTCCCAGCAACGCGTCCATTGTTGCTGATCAGTGTGTGTGAGTGCAAGCTGCTTTCCTGCGGACATGGCTGTCTCCTCTTTTCTCAAGTCCGTACTGGTGCGTCAAACTGAGTGCTCGGCCTGTTCGGCTGCGACATTTGGCTGGCCGGAACTTTCTGCCGGACATTTGCTGAAACCTGTCGTAGAGGCTGTCGTCGGCTGTCTTGGTGGCTGCTTGGAAGTTCTTTCCCAGCAACGCGTGCATTGTTGCTGATCAGTGTGTGTGAGTGCAAGCTGCTTTCCTGCGGACATGGCTGTCTCCTCTTTTCTCAAGTCCGTACTGGTGCATGGAACTGAGTGTTCGGCCTGTTCGGCTGCGACATTTGGCTGGCCGGAACTTTCTGCCGGACATTTGCTGAAACCTGTCGTAGAGGCTGTCGTCGGCTGTCTTGGTGGCTGCTTGGAATTTCTTTCCTAGCAACGCGTGCATTGTTGCTGATCAGTGCGTGTGAGTGCAAGCTGCTTTATTGCGGACATGGCTGTCTCCTCTTTTCTCAAGTCCGTACTGGTGCGTCAAACTGAGTGCTCGGCCTGTTCGGCTGCGACATTTGGCTGGCCGGAACTTTCTGCCGGACATTTGCTGAAACCTGTCGTAGAGGCTGTCGTCGGCTGTCTTGGTGGCTGCTTGGAAGTTCTTTCCCAGCAACGCGTGCATTGTTGCTGATCAGTGTGTGAGTGCAAGCTGCTTTCCTGCTGACATGGCTGTCTCCTCTTTTCTGGAGTCCGTAGTGGTGCGTGGAACTGAGTGTTCGGCCTGTTCGGCTGTGACATTTGGCTGGCCAGAACTTTCTGCCGGACATTTGCTGAAACCTGTCGTAGAGGCTGCCGTCGGCTGTCTTGGTCGCTGCTTGGAAGTTCTTTCCCAGCAACGCGTGCGTGGTTGTTGATCAGTGTGTGGGGGTGCAAGCTGCTTTTGTGTGGACATGGCTTTCTCCTCTTTTCTGGAGTTTGTACTGGTGCGTGGAACTGAGTGTTCGGCCTGTTCGGCTGCGACATTTGGCTGAAACCTGTCGTAGAGGCTGTCGTGGGCTGTCTTGGTGGCTGCTTGGAAGTTCTTTCCCAGCAACGCGTGCGTGGTTGTTGATCAGTGTGTGGGGGTGCAAGCTGCTTTCGTGTGGACATGGCTTTCTCCTCTTTTCTGGAGTTTGTACTGGTGCGTGAGACTGAGTGTTCGGCCTGTTCGGCTGCGACATTTGGCTGGCCAGAACTTTCTGCAGGACATTTGCTGAAACCTGTCGTAGAGGCTGTCGTCGGCGGTCTTGGTATCAGCTTGGAGGTTCTTTCCCAGCAACTCGTGCGTGGTTGTTGATCAGTGTGTGGGGGTGCAAGCTGCTTTCCTGCTGACATGGCTGTCTCCTCTTTTCTGGAGTCCGGAGTGGTACGTGGAACTGAGTGTTCGGCCTGTTCGGCTGCGACATTTGGCTGGCCAGAACTTTCTGCCGGACATTTGCTGAAACCGGTCGTAGAGGCTGTCGTCGGCTGTCTTGGTGGCTGCTTGGAAGTTCTTTCCCAGCAACGCGTGCATTGTTGCTGATCAGTGTGTGTGAGTGCAAGCTCCTTTCCTGCGGACATGGCTGTCTCCTCTCTTCTCAAGTCCGTACTGGTGCGTCAAACTGAGTGCTCGGCCTATTCGGCTGCGACATTTGGCTGGCCAGAACTTTCTGCAGGACATTTGCTGAAACCTGTCGTAGAGGCTGTCGTCGGCGGTCTTGGTATCAGCTTGGAGGTTCTTTACCAGCAACTCGTGCGTGGTTGTTGATCAGTGTGTGGGGGTGCAAGCTGCTTTCCTGCTGACATGGCTGTCTCCTCTTTTCTGGAGTCCGGAGTGGTGCGTGGAACTGAGTGTTCGGCCTGTTCGGCTGCGACATTTGGCTGGCCAGAACTTTCTGCCGGACATTTGCTGAAACCTATCGTAGAGGCTGTCGTCGGCTGTCTTGGTGGCTGCTTGGAAGTTCTTTCCCAGCAACGCGTGCATTGTTGCTGATCAGTGTGAGTGCAAGCTGCTTTCCTGCGGACATGGCTGTCTCCTCTTTTCTCAAGTCCGTACTGGTGCGTCAAACTGAGTGCTCGGCCTGTTCGGCTGCGACATTTGGCTGGCCGGAACTTTCTGCCGGACATTTGCTGAAACCTATCGTAGAGGCTGTCGTCGGCGGTCTTGGTATCAGCTTGGAAGTTCTTTCCCAGCAACTCGTGTGTGGTTGTTGATCAGTGTGTGGGGGTGCAAGCTGCTTTCCTGCTGACATGGCTGTCTCCTATTTTCTGGAGTCCGTAGTGGTGCGTAGAACTGAGTGTTCGGCCTGTCCGGCTGTGACATTTGGCTGGCCAGAACTTTCTGCCGGACATTTGCTGAAACCTGTCGTAGAGGCTGTCGTCGGCTGTCTTGGTGGCTGCTTGGAAGTTCTTTCCCAGCAACGCGTGCATTGTTGCTGATCAGTGTGTGTGAGTGCAAGCTGCTTTCCTGTAGACATGGCTGTCTCCTCTATTCTCAAGTCCGTACTGGTGCGTCAAACTGAGTGCTCGGCCTGTTCGGCTGCGACATTTGGCTGGCCGGAACTTTCTGCCGGACATTTGCTGAAACCTGTCGTAGAGGCTGTCGTCGGTTGTCTTGGTGGCTGCTTGGAAGTTCTTTCCCAGCAACGCGTGCATTGTTGCTGATCAGTGTGTGTGAGTGCAAGCTGCTTTCCTGCGGACATGGCTGTCTCCTCTTTTCTCAAGTCCGTACTGGTGCGTGGAACTGAGTGTTCGGCCTGTTCGGCTGCGACATTTGGCTGGCCGGAACTTTCTGCCGGACATTTGCTGAAACCTGTCGTAGAGGCTGTCGTCGGCTGTCTTGGTGGCTGCTTGGAAGTTCTCTCCCGGCAACGCGTGCGTGGTTGTTGATCAGTGTGTGGGGGTACAAGCTGCTTTCCTGCGGACAGTGTTGTCTCCTCTTTTCTGGAGTCTGTACTGGTGCATGGAACTGAGTGTTCGGCCTGTTCGGCTGCGACATTTGGCTGGCCAGAACTTTCTGCCGGACATTTGCTGAAACTTGTCGTAGAGGCTGTCGTCGGCTGTCTTGGTGGCTGCTTGGAAGTTCTCTCCCGGCAACGCGCGCGTGGTTGTTGATCAGTGTGGGGGGGGTACAAGCTGCTTTCCTGCGGACATGGCTGTCTCCTCTCTTCTGGAGTCTGTACTGGTGCATGGAACTGAGTGTTCGGCCTGTTCGGCTGCGACATTTGGCTGGCCAGAACTTTCTGCCGGACATTTGCTGAAACTTGTCGTAGAGGCTGCCGTCGGCTGTCTTGGTGGCTGCTTGGAAGTTCTCTCCCGGCAACGCGTGCGTGGTTGTTGATCAGTGTGTGGGGGTACAAGCTGCTTTCCTGCGGACATGGCTGTCTCCTCTTTTCTGGAGTCCGTACTGGTGCATGGAACTGAGTGTTCGGCCTGTTCGGCTGCAACATTTGGCTGGCCAGAACTTTCTGCCGGACATTTGCTGAAACTTGTCGTAGATGCTGTCGTCGGCTGTCTTGGTGGCTGCTTGGAATTTCTCTCCCGGCAACGCGTGCGTGGTTGTTGATCAGTGTGTGGGGGTACAAGCTGCTTTCCTGCGGACATGGCTGTCTCCTCTTTTCTCAAGTCCGTATTGGTGCGTGGAACTGAGTGTTCGGCCTGTTCGGCTGCGACATTTGGCTGGCCGGAACTTTCTGCCGGACATTTGCTAAAACCTGTCGTAGAGGCTGTCGTCGGCTGTCTTGGTGGCTGCTTGGAAGTTCTTTCCCAGCAACGCGTGCGTGGTTTTTGATCAGTGTGTGGGGGTGCAAGCTGCTTTCGTATGGACATGGCTTTCTCCCCTTTTCTGGAGTTTGTACTGATGCGTGGAACTGAGTGTTCGGCCTGTTCGGCTGCGACATTTGGCTGGCCAGAACTTTCTGCCGGACATTTGCTGAAACCTGTCGTAGAGGCTGTCGTCGGCTGTCTTGGTGGCTGCTTGGAAGTTCTTTCCCAGCAACGCGTGCGTGGTTTTTGATCAGTGTGTGGGGGTGCAAGCTGCTTTCGTATGGACATGGCTTTCTCCTCTTTTCTGGAGTTTGTACTGGTGTGTGGAACTGAGTGTTCGGCCTGTTCGGCTGCGACATTTGGCTGGCCAGAACTTTCTGCCGGACATTTGCTGAAACCTGTCGTAGAGGCTGTCGTCGGCTGTCTTGGTGGCTGCTTGGAAGTTCTTTCCCAGCAACGCGTGCGTGGTTTTTGATCAGTGTGTGGGGGTGCAAGCTGCTTTCGTATGGACATGGCTTTCTCCTCTTTTCTGGAGTCCGTACTGGTGCGTGGAACTGAGTGTTCGGCCTGTTCGACTGCGACATTTGGCTGGCCATAACTTTCTGCCGGACATTTGCTGAAACTTGTCGCAGAGGCTGTCGTCGGCTGTCTTGGTGGCTGCTTGGAAGTTCTTTCCCGGCAATATGTGCATTGTTGCTGATCAGTGTGTTTGAGTGCAAGCTGCTTTCCTGCGG